>NC_056734.1:515036446-515108946 GCF_019279795.1 Protopterus annectens | reverse complement strand
GAGTGGGTGGGGTCACGCAATTATGTAAGCAAATTAGCATACAGACTTGTACCCATTTTCATGGGCCTTGTCCAGATTTTTGATGTTTCCAGGTTGAGAGATATGCAGATAAATAAAAATTAAGCAGATATTAGATAAGACTTTTGCTAATTTAGTAACAAATGTATTGAAAAAAAGAAGTTAGCCTGAGCCAGCTAAGAGCATCCCGAAGCTGCAAGCGGCAAACGAGATCTGGGGAACAACTGCTAAGCATCATGGTATATATATTGTAGCCTCGAGCCAGTGAGAGCTTTCGTGCTTTAGTACACTGTCGAGTTGGAACCGATGCTCAGTTCCGTACCAAACAAGCAAGAATGAAGATGAGATAGGACAACATAACTGTTTGGTTTTCTGCAGCTGCTCGTCCTCAGAGGAAGCCGACTGATCAGACTCTTGACATTTCAGAAGTGTCAAATTCCCTACCTGAACAAAAGGATCTACACCAATAGTCACCACCTCAAGTGGAAAGTCTGCTGCCCTGCAATGTGAAGAGTATTTTCTGCATGCATTCCAATAATGGGAGAATCCTGTGGGGAGGCATATCCACACTGGCAACAAATTCTGCACCCCTGGCTTCCCCTGCATCTAAAGAGTTTGCTTCTCCCATACTTGAACCAGGCACTGGTATAGCCCCAGAGGGCACATCACAGTTATTGTGCAACCACCACCCTAGGGAACCTGGAGGCAAAGGAGTGTGGGCCACATCTTGCTTAAGGCTCCTGCAGAGTCGCAATCTACAGGCTGAGGCATTTTTTTATTTCTGTTTTTAGGTGTACAAGGGCTAGACGGCTGGGGGCACTGTATCTGAATCCATTAAGTCAGGGGACAGGAAAAGTACAGTTTTGTACCTACCATAAATGTAGATGTCCGATAGATATGCAACTGCAGTCATAACATATGGGTTGTCCTGCCTCAGGCAGCCCTCGGTCGACCGGATTCCAAAGTCTGGGTCCGACGTCGGCTGATGTCGCATTTCTCTCTGACGTCAGAGCAGCTGGAGTACATAAGCATCAGCCGACGCCATCTTCTTCAGTGTTTCTTGCCCCAGATGCCAGGTGCCCTCCAAGGAAGGCTGTAATCAAATGGGAAGACAAAACAGGTTTCCAGACAAATAAATAAGCAATAAACAGATACACCATAACAGATATCCCCAGCTAAGGATAACAGGGAGAGGAGTGGACCCAAGGCATAGAGGGGAAGGAGGGTGGGAAAACCTGACTGCAGTTGCATATCTATCGGACATCTACATTTATGGTAGGTACAAAACTGTACTATGTCCTTCAAGAATGCAACTGCAGTCATAACATATGGGTTGAATACCATAGCTTAGCTGGGGGAGGTGGAATGCTCTAAGAAAGGGATGGTGTAGCTATCAATCCCTGCAGGACTGCCGAAGCAAAGCCTGCTCTGGATCTGGAATATAGAGGAAGGTTGTAGTGTTTGGAAAATGTATGCACGGAGCTCCATGTAGCAGCTTCTAGAATGTCTTTTGTAGGCACCCCTCTTAAGAATGCTGTAGAGGTGGCTGTAGCTCTGGTGGAGTGTGGTCTGACATTGGCTGGCGCACACTTTCCATGGAAGGAATAACAGATTCTGATGCAATGTCCAATCCATTTTGAAATTGTCTGTTTGGAAATTGCTTTTCCTTGTAGTCCAGGGGCGTAAGCTACAAAAAGCTGATCAGACTTCCTACTGGTCTTGGTTCTGTCCAGGTAGTAGCGAAGTTGTCTGTGAATGTCCAAGGTATGCAACAGTCTTTCCCCTTTGTTCTCAGGATTGGGAAAGAAAGTAGGCAGGTGAATTGCTTGATTTAAAGAAACCCTAGATACCACTTTTGGGAGAAAGGTAGGGTTGGTTCGTAAGGAGACCCTGTCTCTGTGAAAAGTTATGAACGTTGGTATAGCCATTAGGGCCTGTAATTCCAAAACCCTTCTTGCTGAGGTAATGGCCAACAGGAAAGCTGTCTTCCAGGAAAGAAATTGTAAATCCACAGAAGCTGCTGGCTCAAAGGGAGGTAGAGTCAATTTTTCTAGGACAAAGTTGAGGTCCCAAGCTGGTACTGGTGCCTTTCTTGGGGGCTTTATATTCTTGATTCCTCTAAGAAATTGCCTTAACAAAGGATGTGAAAACACAGGTGGATCAGTGTTGCATCTAGCTGAGATAGATGAAGCATGTATTTTTATGGAAGAGTATGACAGTCCATTATGTAGCATATCTGCCAAATATTCCAGAATGAGTGGAATGCTCAAAAGTGATACATCATGGCCCTTGGTGGTATTCCAAATGCTGAATCTCTTCCATTTGGCTGAGTAAACCTTTCTGGTGGATGGTCTGCGGGCTTCTGTCAGTATCCGTCGAACTTCCTTGGAGAGAGGTAGGTTGAGGTTATTTATGGCATCTCCCAAGCTGTTAGCTGTAGCGTCTGGATGCTGGGATGAACTGTCCTGAAGTTGTGTTGAGTCAAAAGTTGGGGCCACTGGGGAAGGGCCCATGTTTTGTTGTGACGTATGCTCCGTAGTAGTGGGTACCAGTGTTGTCTTGGCCAGTCTGGAGCTATTAGAATCCCCTTGGGCTGCTCTGCTTTGATCTTTAGTAACACTGTGGTCATCAGTGGCAGAGGTGGAAATGCATAGATTTTTAGGTAGCTCCAGTTGAATGAGAGAGCATCTATTTTCCATGCTTGTGGATGATATGTCTTTGAACAGAACTTTTGTAAGTGATGATTGAGGTGGGAGGCAAATAGGTCTACATCCGGCCTGCCCCATGTCGAGGTGAGTCGTATAAAGATTTCTGGATGTAACCTCCATTCGTGGGGGTCTAGGAAATTCCTGCTTAGACTGTCCGCCAGAACACTGTCTTTGCCTGGAACAAACTAGGATTGCAACTGTATGTTTAGGCTCAGTGATTTTTCCCAAAGATTCATTGTCAGTCTGCAAAGGGGGTAAGAATGAGTGCCCCCCTGCTTGTTTATGTACCACATCACAGTGGTGTTGTCTGTCCGTATTAGTAGGCGGCCTGGTTGTAGTTGCTTTCCAAAGGCCTCGATGGCATGCATTACTGCCAGCATTTCTTTTTGGTTGATATGCAGATGTGTTTCCTTTGGAGACCATTGTCCTTGAATACATCTGTCCTCCATGTGCGCCCCCCATCCAAGGTCTGAGGTGTCTGTGGTCATGGTCTGTGTTATCTGAGGTTTTTTGAATGCCATACCTGTGTTTGACTGGCTTACTGAGGCCCACCATAGGAATTCCTTTTGAAGGCATGGAATGAGCGGTATGGTTGCTTCTAGGTTGTTGCTGTGTTGAGACCATAAGCTTTTTAGGTACCATTGAAGCTTTCTCATGTGTAGTCTTGCTAGTGGAACCAGGAGAATGCAGGATGCCATGTAACCCAGGGCCTGTAGGAATCTCCTTGCAGTCATCTGGGTGAGCTTTGCTAAACTTTCGAAGTAATGAGTTAACTTCTTTTACTTGTCTTCTGTCAGGTAAGCCATTCGAGAGGCTGTGTCTAGTTTGGCTCCTAAGAAGGTAATTTGCTGGGATGGCTGAAGTCTTGACTTTTGAAAGTTGACTGTGTATCCCAGAGCCTGTAGCAAGTGTATGACATAATTCAAGTTTTTTGTCAAGGTTAGTTTGTCGTCCGCTTGTATGAGGCAATCATCCAGGTACGGGTAGATTTGAATCCCCTGGAGCCTGCAATGAGCAATTACTGAAGCCAGGCATTTCGTGAATACTCTGGGTGCAGTAGATAAGCCAAATGGCAATGCTGAGAATTGATAATGCTCTGGCCCTGCAAGAAATCTGAGGTATCTTCTGCAGCTGTGTCTGATAGGGACATGCAGGTATGCCTCCTTGAGGTCCAGAGTAATCAGCCAAGACCCCTTGCCCAGCATGGGAAGGAGTTGCTGTAGAGTCAGCATTTTGAACTTTGGTACTATGAGAAAAGTGTTTAAAGCGGACAAGTCCAGTATTGGTCTTCATTGAGTTTCTTTTCTTGGAACAAGGAACAGTCTTGAGTAAAACCCCTGACCTTGTTCTTGTTGTGGAACTTTTTCTATTGCTTTGATCTGTGCAAGCAGGGAAATTTGCTTGATAGCCTCTGCCCTCTGATTTTGTGGAAGGTTTGGCATGCCTTGTTTTCTTGGCAAGGTATGAAAATGGAACCTGTAACCGTGGTCTATAATGTCCAAAATCCATTTGTCCTTTGTCAGTTTGTGCCAATTTTTTGAAAACAGATAATTTTCCGCCCAAAGGAGCTTCTGCTTGCTCCTTGGTCAGCGGAACTAGAGGAAAGTCACTGAGATTGTCCCTGTGGGGCTGGAGAAACCCCTGTGTCACTTCTTTGGTTTGCTGGTTGCCATTGTCGTCCCCTGTAGGATCCTCTGTATTGGCCTCTTCCTCGGGCACGCCTGTTTTTGCCCCTTTGAAATCTTTCAGGATTAGGAAAGGACCAGTTTTTAGAAGGCCAGTTCCTGCTGAATCTGGGTGGCTGAACCTGGAGGAAATCTCTGACTGTCTGAACTGACTTGGCTTTTTCCTCAATGGATTTTAACACATCTTTAGCATTAGCACCAAAAAGCTTGTTCTTTTCCAAGGGTGCATCAAGAAGTTTTGCCTTAACATGATCTGGTAAAGGTTGTTCTTTTAACCATGCATGTCTACGAATGACCGCCCCTGTCATAGCTGCCCTACATGAAGCTTCCAATGCATCATATCCACACTGTAGAAAGTGATTGCTAACTTGCTGAGAATTATGCACAGTCTCCTGCAAAGACTTCCAATCTAAAGGTTCAGGGGAGGCCAATCTTTTCTGCAAATCATCTAACAGGAAATCCTGATATTGAAACATGTGAAAGACAATTGAGAGCTCTCATAGATAAAGTAGTGGAGGTGTAAACCTTCTTTCCCAATCTAAGGACCTTGCTTCCCTGTCGGAAGGCAAAGGGTTTTTGGAGGTGGTAGCTGAAACCCCTTTAGGCCCCTGGGAAATTGTTTCTAAATCAACAGCATGGGCCCTAAAGAAATGAGAATGGGTTTCTGGGACCCTATAGTATCTGTCAGGCTTGACAGGAGCAGGAGGAAGAGTATCAGGGGTAACACTGGAGTCAGAGTATAAATCATCCAAAACATCAAACACAGGAGGTATAGCTAAGGGTCTGTGTTGGGGCTTTTTAAGGAAGGTTCGAAGGCACTTTCTGGAATCTGAATATTCCTGGCCTTGCCATTTAAAATGCTCCCTCATGGAATGCAGAACTTCCCCAAAAGACATATCCTCAGGAGGAGAGGCAGAGGGAATGGAGTCCTCTGCATCTGAATCCTCATAGGTCTGGAAGGGCTCTTCCTGGCTTTCGGAGTGAACAGAGTCCTCAGAATCTTCATCTGTAGGAAGAGGGTCAGAGGGTTCAACCCTGGGCCTCTTATCAGGAGGAGGCTGGGATCCTCTCTCAGGATGGGCCTGGGAACCTCTGATCATGGAAATTAAATCTGCAGCCATAGCCATGATTTGAGTTTCAGGAGTAGGCTGAGGTAAGGTTTTAGCAGTAAGATGCTTGGATTTGCTGGCTGCCTTAGCACGTGTGTAGGCCTTGATAGACATGGACATGGGAGGCCTAGCCGCTCCACGTGCAGGAGTGACCTTAACAGCAATGGTCTCGGGCATTTCCTCGGTTTCAGTATCTGGAGGAAAGTCAATAACTGGCGTCTGAGTGGCCTCCGGTATCGGAGGTATCGGTAATGCGGTGTCTTCGGTTCGGAGCGGTGGAACAACCGCCTCAGAGGGAACCGGGGCACTCGCGGTCAGTTTTGGCGTGGTGTCTGTGGAAGACGCGGGCCGAGGATGTCGGTCCCGGTCTTTTCGTTTCTTAGGAGTCTGCATTGTCGGATGTTCCGACGGCATTGTATAATCAAATTTTTCTCCGAAAAAGTCTTCAGCGAACTCCGCCCGGCACCTGAGTGCGCTTATTGAAGCGAGCACAGGCGGCGACATCGTGGTCTGGCCCAAGGCAAGGGAGGCAGTAAGAGTGGAAATCCTTATGAGGTATTTGTTTACCACAAGACAAAATTTACTTTTTCAGTAATTTCTGACATCGGCTGAGGCAAGAAAAGGTCCCCAACGGGGTACTTAGCTTTTTTGATGACTTCGGTTTCGAAGAATACAGGAGCTGACTGACCAGCACTTCCGAATTGCTTCTGCTTCGGGCACTGCGCGGCAAGAAAGACTGAAGAAGATGGCGTCGGCTGATGCTTATGTACTCCAGCCGATCTGACGTCGGAGAGAAATGCTACATCAGCCGACGTCGGACCCAGACTTTGGAATCCGGCCGACCGAGGGCTGCCTGAGGCAGGACAACCCATATGTTATGACTGCAGTTGCATTCTTGAAGGACATCTATGCAGCTCAACTGCAAACACTAGCTGAACAGTCAACCCAATTAAAATGCTAAACAAATCCCACTATTCTCCCCCTAAATAAAAGGGTCTATACATTAAGAGATTGAAAACCTGTTTAAGCGAATCGGAATTGAGCGACACCTATAGCATGAACTACATTAACGGCGAACGTCCAAAACCGCAAAACACAAAATGTCGAACTGTCATGGTTGGCCCGTCTGCGGTATAGCTCCGTAAGGCAAGTGTGTGATAGTTATGGATCTTAGTGTTAGGGTGCGAGTTAAGGTAAGTGCATAGATATGTAATGTATGTAAGGTTTAGTGTAGGGTTAGCTATAGGGTTTTAAGTGCGTGTGTGTGTGTGTGTGTGTGTGTGTGTGTGTATTATTTGTTTTGTTTGGGTATATGTCTGTAGGGTAAGAGTGCGATAGTTACGGACCTTAGGGTTATGGTGCGGGTTAAGTTAAGTGCATAGATAGTAATGTATGTAAGGTTTAGTGTAGGGTTTGGTTACTGTGTGTGTTTTATTTATGTTTGGGGACATATGTAGCGTGTGGTGGTGTTGGCCAACTAGGACGATTCGAGATTTTAAATTTTGCAGTTTAGGGGGTTCGGAGTATTTGCGGTTCGGCTGTCGTGGTATTCGCTGAAACGGGTTTTCGATTTCATAAAATAGACCCAAAAAAAAGACTCTGTAGGGATACTATTCTGAACAATGCACTGGATTACATTCAGTGTTTTCAGTAACAATGTAAAGGACACAATGCTTTATACAAAATTTCTCCAATTTTAACAAGTAAATGTTAGTTTTGGCACCAAATGATTAAAATAGCCCAACATAGTATTAGACACGAAATAAATTAAATTGACGAAAATTCGCTGTGAAAAAATGTTTAGCATACAAAAAGGCGCCAAAAGCAATCTGTAGTTCATTTCTTCAGGGGTTACTATTCTAAAGAATGCACTGAAGAAAACAGCTTCACTAACAGTTCCAAACAAAATACATGCACAAAAATCCCCTAATTTTGTAAAAAATATTCTAGCTTCAGTCAAAATTAATGGATACAGCATAAAATGGTACCAGACAAGAAACAAACCAAACTGATGAAAAATTCCGGTCAGAAATGTTTACCATACAAAATGAACAAAAAAATCATGATTTAAATAAAAAAATTTAAAATACTGTAATCCTGCTCAATCACTTCAAATAACCACAAAGAAAAAAATGCAATGTCAGCAATTGTTCCTCTCAAAACTTCCAAATGACACTTTTAAACAGCAGCATAGGCCTCATTATGCTATTCAAAACAGAATCCTGTGCAAAATTTCTAGTTAGGGAAAAAGTCAAAGTACGGATAGAAAAAGGCAGAAGAGTATCCGAAATCCAAAGCAAGCAGTCTCCTCGGATACCCTTTTTAATGTGACACTAGAAAACTTACTAAAGTTCTGTCTGTGGGTCTGACAGGCTGTCCTAGGTGATTGGTCCATCACACCTTGACAGACAGGGGGAGGGGCTCTGAGCTTTGTTATACTGACAGCGATAGGGTAGGAGGGCACTACTACCCATATGACAGTAAGGCAATGTTTGCTGAACATTTTGACATGAGACTTGAGTATGCTCACTGTTGCAGTACCACCACTTGGGACTTCAGCTACTGAAGGCATGTCAACTAACGAAGTTATGTACTCACCATAACGTTCGATGTATGTAGTCCATCTCGCCTCACATTCTTACTCATGGGTTCGGAGCCGAATATCGGCTCCTACTCGGCCAACTTTTATTTTCTAGCACAAAGTCTCTAATTGGCTTGGTTAAACCGGTATCCCATGTTGCACTGCTCCATAGCCCCAGATCTAGTTTGCTGCAAAACCACAATCACACCTCATGCATAACAACCCACTACAGTAGAACACTATCAAGGGGAATAAGAAAAAATAACTTCCACTGAAGGGTACTCAAACACCAATTCCAGCCTCCAAATCCTCCAGGAAGGGGGACAGGTGGGAGGGTATGTAAGAATGTGAGGCAAGATGGACTACATACATCGAACGTTATGGTGCGTACATAACTTCTTGATGTTATGTAGTCCAATCTCGCCTACACATTCTTACTCACGGGACAGCGTCCCTAACACCTCTACCCTGGGAGGCTCAAAGGAAGAAACTCCTGAGGACTGTGGAACCAAAGGAAGCCCGGCCCCTGGAAGCCACATCCAGTTTGTAATGAGTAATAAAGGTGTGTGGGGAAGCCCACGTGGCTGCAGCACAGATATCATCCAAAGAAAGTCTGGATGGTAAGCTATTGACGCAGAAACAGCCCTAGTAGAATGAGCCTTGACTGAGAACGGTAGATTTCTGCCCGCTGAGGGGTAAATAAAGGGAATACAACTTGAAATCCATCTGGAGATTGTAACCTTGGAAATAGGGGATCCTGCTCTACTTTCTGAAAAAGACACAAACAATTGGTCAGCTTTCTGTAGTTGTTTTGTCCTGTGTAAGTAAAATCATAATTGCCTGTGCACGTCCAATTGATGAAATCTAAACTCTGCCTTGTTCGAGAATTGAGGGAAGAAAACTGGCAGCTCACTACACTGATAAGATGTTACTTTAGGAAGAAAGGACGGATTAGGTCTAAGAGAAACCCTATCCTTATTGAAGATTAAATACGGGGGTTTGATGGATAAAGCTTGAATCTCTAATACCAGTCTAGCTGATGTGATGGCTATTAAGAAAGCGGTCTTCCAAGACAGAAACTAACTCACAGGAGGCAGCTGGTTCAAAAGGTGGGGAAGTCAAGGCTTGCAAAACAAAGTTTAGATCCCAGGGCATGATAGGTTCTGACACAGGAGGCTGGAGTAACAAGGTGCCCTTCAGAAAGGGCTTACAGAGTTTATGTGCCATAAGGGAAGGCTCGCAGGAGGTATGAAAATTAGAAATAGCAGCCAGCTGCACTTTAATGGTAGCATGAGCAGAACCCTGCCGGAAGAGCATGGACAAAAAATCCAAAACAGCAGGAACTGGGGCTGTGTAAGGGTCAAGTCCTTGGGCATGAGCCTAAATAGAAAATCTCTTCCATCTGCTGGAATAAATCTTCCTGGTGGAAGACTTATAAGAGGATAAAATGTGTACCACCTCAGGCGAAAAACGATGAAGTCTGACTAACGACGGAAGTGGAGTAGCCAGGCTGTCAACCTGAGGGTCCGCAGGGAGGGATGGAACTGTCCCGACATGTGCATCAGTAGGTCTGGTACTGGGGCCAGAATCCAAGGGCTGTCCAACACGAATTGATGAAGAAAGGAGAACCAGACTTGGCGAGGCCAGTGTAGGGCAATTAGAATCATCTTGCTTCCCGAGGATATGGCTTTCTGAATCACTCTTGGTAGCAGAGGAAATAGACGGAAAGCACAGAGCAGACTGGAGGGCCAATCATGGACTAGAGAGTCCCTGAGTGACTCCCCCCTGTGGGGGGATCAGGGTGAAGTAGCTGCTGCATTTGGCACGGAGGGGACTGGCAAAAAGATCACAGCAAGGCTGACCCCACCTGCTGAAAATCTGTTCTGCAACCAGAAGGTTCAGGGACCATTCGTAAGGCATCAGAATAGCTCTGCTGAGCCTGTCTGCTATCACACTGGCCTTCCCTGGAATGTGCGTTGCCACTAGAAACCATTGGGAAGACACTGCCCACTGCCACACTCGCATGGCCTCTCTGCACAGGGGGTAAAGATCTGGTTCCTCCTTGCTTGTTTAGGTACCACACAATAGACATGCTGTCTGAGTGAATTGCAATCATTCCCAGAGGGAGAGAGCTCTGAAGTGCCCGCAACGCCAATAACACCACTCTCATCTATAAAATGCTGATGTGCAGATGTACCTCATGATCTTGCCACGTGCCTTGGACCGTCCTGCAAAGATAATGTCCCCCCCCCCCCCAATCTGGGAGGTGTCCGTGGTCACCATGGCGACAGGTGACGAAGGGACAAACTGTTTTCCCTTGTACAGATTGGTGGAACATAGTCACCAACAGAGATCCTGCTTGCATCGGTCCATGAGTAGGATCTGGTGGGAAAGGGGAAGTTTCGGAAAGGACCATTGGGCAAAGAGAAGCCACTGAAGCCTCATGTGTAAACTCGCTAGGGGCACCAACATAATGGTAGCTGCCATGGATCCCAGAAGCTGAAGCACCCATCTCGCTTGTACTTTCCTGAGGGGTAAATAAAGCGTGAACCTGATTCTGCAACACTCCGATCCTTTCTTGGGGCAGGAAGGCTCGCATCTGGACGGTGTCTAGCTTTGCACCTATAAATGTGACACGCTGTGAGGGCAGCAAGGCAGATTTTTCCCAGTTCAAGGTAATTCCTAGTTGCTGACAGAGGTTAATGGTAGCGTCCCTGGCCTGGATTTGAAGATGCCTGGTGGGGGTGGTGAAGAGCCAGTCGTCCAGGTATGGAAATACTTGGAATCCTTGATGTCTCAAGTGAGCTGTCACCACCGCCAAGCACTTGGTGAACACCCTGGGGGCTGCGGTGAGCCCAAAGGGCAGGGCACGAAACTGAAAATGACTGGCTCCCAGCCAGAAGCGCAAGTGATTCCTGGATTCCCTGTCCATTTTGATATGGTAGTAAGCATCCTTGAGGTCGATGGAGCACATTCACACTTTTCCCAGCAACGGGAAAATGGATTGAAGGGTGACCATTTGGAACTTGGACTTCAGAACGTAGTGGTTTAATCGGCTGAGATCTAGAATGGGTCTCAGGTCCCCTGTTCTTTTCGGCACCAAAAAGAGTCTTGAGTAAGTCCCTAATCCGATTTGGTCTGAGGGGACAGGTTGGATGACTCCTTTGTTTAGCAGCTTTGAGACTTCTAATGCTGCGTGATCCCTTTGACTGGGTGGAACGTCCGGCATTCTCCTGACTGGAGGGGGATCTGACAAAGGGAATGGTATAACCTCCGGAAACTATTTGCAGTACCCATTGATCCTGGGTGATGCTTTCTCAGGCTTCCGGGTACAACGAAATGTGGCCCCCGACTGGCTCCGGAATAGCACAGTCAGGCAACACATCAGGAATGATGGTGAGAGGAACCGCAAAAGGAATCACGGTCTCCCAAGTTGCGGGGGCCTCCTTTGCCTCTAGGGTGGCGTCTTCCAGAATAACCTCCCCCTCCTCTGCCTCTGGAGGGAGACTAACCTTGTGCGGCAGGGAAAAACTACTGTGATTTCTTGAACCACATTTTCCCTCCTCGCTGAACCTTGGGGTAAGGCCTAGAGGGATGGGAAAAACGAGCCCCTACGGCAGACAGGGTCTTTCCCTCTTGCTTGCATCTGGTGAGGATGTCTTTCACTTTGGTCCCAAAAAGTGAAGACCCATCAAAGGGGGTGTGTCAGTGAAGGAAGACTTGAAGGCCTCCGCAAAAATGACACAGGCGCATCCAGGCTTGCCTCCTGAGGGCTACTCGCCCCCTCGGCTGCATACGAAATGAGCCTCATGGACGAGTTGACAAATGAATTGAGGGTAGACACCTGGGCGTTAACCGTGTGCGCTAACGCCTCAGGTATGTTACCCGCTACAGTATCTCCCAACTCCTTGAGGAGATCTCTCTGGAGGAGAGTAAAATGACAAAGATAGTTCAGCAACCGCAGGGTGAGGGTCGCTGATGAAAGGGTACGCTTCCCGTACCGGTCCATGCTCCTGGACTCCTTGTTAGGAGGATGGAAGGAAGAAGACACTGCTACTTCCTGCTGTGTGGCCGCCACCACGGCATCTACAGACACCCCTTTGGATAGGAACTCTTTCCCCAGGGGGGCAGAAACTTATTGGGCCTTCTGGGCACAGGTTCTACCGAATCAGGATTCTCCCACACTCTTTGACAAAGTCCAGGAGCTCGAAGGCTGGAGACACCCAGGAGGCGGAGGGTTGAGCCCCAAAGGCCTTGAGGAATACAGACTCCTCCTCAGAGGGGGTTTTGGACGGCCAGTCGCCTCTCTGTCTCAGCATCTCCAGGATGTCGGAGAAGGACATCATCGGACTTGGGGGACCCCTCTGACTCCTCGAGGTCGCTATCAGAAGTGAGAGACTCATCCTCTGGGAGTCTATGTGCTTCCTCTTGCACAACTTTTTTCTGGGGGGGGGGGGGCTCCTCAGGCACGGACTTTGAGGGACCCTCAGAAAGTTGGGGACCACTCATGGGGGTATCCCCAGACCTTTGGGCTCCATCTACGGATAGGGGGACATCAGAGGCTCTAGCCGGGGTGGAAGGGGACGGAATGACCAATCCGGGTGATGTAAATGAAGATCTGGCCAGTGCGCTCCTCATGGACTTGAAGGTGGGTCCCCCCAAATCCGAGAATCGACTGGCCTCCGAGGCCATAACCGGAGTCTGGGTTCCCAGAGCCGATGCGCCGAGGAGAAGGCTCGGAACAGACAGATGTCCAGAAGTAGCCCCCTCAGGCCAGAGGAAACCAGAGTACCAAAACCTGTGGACGGGGCCGACAAGGTTGGAGCCGACGTCGGCACCGATAAACCCTTGAGGGGGTATTGGAGCCAGCACAAGAACATCACTCTGAGCGGAGCACTCTGGCTCCGAAGACAAGGAAGTGCTCGGAGGAGGAACCATCGACACAAGCATCGGGACGGGCTCTGGAGCCAACTGGGTCAGAGCAGAGAATAATTCTGCCAACACTGGCGACTGCAGGAGCCTCTGAACCATCCTATCGACATCCAAATCAGAAAGCCTGGAGGATTTAGAGGACAGAGAGGGGGATTGGAATCGACTATCAGGAAAGCCATGCCTAACACTGGGAGACCGGCTCTGAATGGGTTCCAATACAATTGAGCCAAGGTCGATTCTAGCACAACAGATACCTCCTGCGGCCCCGAGGACAGAGGAGCAGAAGAGGTAGAGTCCAGTTTAAAAGTTTACTCCGGTGGCTCCGAGCAGACAGACTGAGCCGGAGATCTTTTCTTCGCCTTCGAAGCCTTAGACTGAGTACTCGAAATAGAGTCTAAAGACTCCTCAAACGAAGGTTTTAGGAGTCCCTTCAATATAAGTTTTTTTCTTTCCCGTAGCACCCTCGGACTGAAGGCGTGGCAAAAGCTACAGGATTCTTGCAAGTGAATTGCTCCTAGGCAATACACACACATGGAATGCCCGTCCGTAACAGACATCTTGTAGCTACATTTGGAACATTTCTTAAAACCCGAAGGTTTATGTTCCTTTTGATCCTTGGACATCTCAAGGTATTAAACACCAAGACCAAATAGAAGACTTAGCCAGGAAGCAGTAAAGGCGGGAAACTATAGCTACACACAAAACCCAAAGAACCTCTAAGTAAAACAGTTCTTGAAACTACAACACACAAACTCAACCAGAGAAAAAAACACACGGAAAATAGAGGACGCCAAAGCACAAGGTAAAACATTACACAAAAAGGAGGACTAGGTCCTCCAACTTAAACGGGCCTAGCCCACCGGAACAGTTAGGGATACCAACTCACACACAGACAACACTTCAACAATATATAAACAGTAAACAAGATGAAATAGCTATTAAAATAGCTTTTGTTTGAATCATAACAATTTTCTGAGAGAAAAATAGAAATTTAGAGGTACTTGGCCACAGCCAAGCGAGACCACGTCCTAGCTACATGAGCAGCAAACGAGATCTGGGGCTATGGAGCAGTGCAACATGGGATACCTGTTTAGCCCAGCCAATTAGAGACTTTGTGCTAGAAAATAAAAGTTGGCCGAGTCGGAGCAGATATTCGGCTCCGTACCCGTGAGTAAGAATGTAGGTGAGATTGGACTACATAACATCCCAGTTTCTATAGTTTAAAGGCCCTCTTCCTTTTGCACCATGATTAGTTCTTTCTTGCCCTATCCACATCTCCAATGGACAGCTCCAGAAATAAGCATCGACAGCAGTAAACCCAAACTAGAAGATCTACAAGTTGCCCAAGATGCATTTCAATCTTGAAAAAAATGTGCTGTTATGGTACAGGGAAGGAAAACAGGAGGAACAATGACTACTGTACTAAATGCAGATGTCCAGAAGAAAAGAAAGATGGAAGAGAGCAAATAAATGGTACATACTAGATTTACAATTATGTTGTGCCTACCCCACCTGTATGGTTTCATCTCATGTTTCACTGTTGCAGAAACTGCCATATAGAAATATTTCCAAAGATTATGGATTGGTGAATGGATGGGATGAGTAGGACTGGTCTCCAGGCAGCTCCACATGATAGTGAAGGACAACCCGGCGCTTGACCTAGGGAAGGTGCTTGCAGAAGTTGGACAGATGACCCTGTAGCTGCTTACAGGAAATATTGGTTGCTGAACACTCTCAGAAATGCAGCGGTGGCTGGTAGAGTCTTGTCATGAACATCGTTAATGCAACAGTACTAAAAGCCATTTTTATGCAACCTATCTTAAAACTCTTCCTTGTCCTGCTTTTTTACAAAGGAAATGAGCATCTCTTCAGATTGCCTTTTCCAGTTCTAAGTAACCACAATTGCCTGTAAAACCCGATCCTATACTGCACACCACCTTCCCAATAGGTAGATATATGGGGCACAAATTTATTCACTGTGCACTCCCATCTGTGGACCAGGTCTATAAAAATATCCTTGACCAACATCTGTTCACAAGGACCTGCATATGTTCTGTTCAAGTGACCCAACATGTCCCAATATGGGATACAGGATGCCTTGAAGGTCACACCATCCTCTTAGCTAAGAGACTATACTTCCATGGCCAGCCAGCATAGGAGTTGGGAATGTGTCTCCATGTCTGTTGATGTACCACATCACTGTGGTATTGTCTGATTATGTGCAGTACATCCTAGGTTTCCAAACTTGATTCGTGGACTTGACAAACTTCTCTCCCTCACCGATATGTCTTCCCTTTTGCAATCTATTCCAAGATACTTGGACCCTCCAATGCCCATGAAGGCCTCCTTCAAGCTGTGATCAGACAGTAAGACACTCAGGAAGGACCACCAACCACAAACGGTTAAAAAACAATATCCACATCGAAACAGTATACAAAAATGTAACAAATGCATTAATGATTCACCGTGTCTTCATCCACGAGAGACTTCATCAGATGTGAATCAATTATCCCAAAATGCCCTCCTTATATACAACACGAACCATAAAAATCTTAGATTAAACCTTAAATGTAAAACGATGAAAACCTAAACATATAAAATATATCCTAAAATTACATCAAAGTAATATAAAAAACATGTTAAAATGCAACTGTCAAATAAAGATCACTACAATTACTGTATAATTATACAAGTGCAGTAAATCATGAGATTAAAGCAGCACATTAAATACACAATCCTTCACCACCATCTAGTGACCATAAATGCAAATTACACTGACTCACTATTCTATTAAAAATTAAAACTTGTAGTATAAAATAAGCGAATATCTTAAAATCAAAATATATGGAAAAATGGATTCACTTTATAATCCCGAAATACTGAAATATCGAATTTCAGTATCTCGAGACTCTCAAACCCGAAACCCAAAACAGTGACTGTCAAAAAAACACACCACACAAACACACCTACCTCCTGACACTACAACAAAACAAAAAACGATACACAACACACACACCTACCCTTCCTATAAGCAGGGGGGCAAGCCCATCTGCACCCCTCACACCCCCGCTATATATACTAACTCCAAGGTCACACTAAAAACTGAAAGACAAAACCCACCACCACACATTCTACACCCCCATTGCACAAACACATCCAAACACCACCACTCTTAACACTTACACACTCTTACCTACCCTAATCCACACCTAAAACCCCACACACACAAACCCTCCCCAAAACCCTTAAAAAAATTACACCTGCCTAACGCACCATCACTACTGTGGGTTTGACATTTCCGGGTTAGCTATTCTGCAGTTTTGTGCAACTGCAGATTCGACACTTTGGTCCCAAGATACTGAAATTTGCTATTTCAGTATTTAGAGATTCCAAAGTGAACCTGGAAAAAAATATATAAAAACATCTCCAGTTAAAAACAAAATTATAATTTTTAATTTATAATTTTGCTGCTCTAAGTTTTAGGACTGGGGGCAAAGGAGACAGTAGCATTTATGCCTGGTAGCTTATTAGGTTCCAAAACTATTTTCCAATAAACTTTTCTATATTCAATTTAAGTCTCCCATACCCCCCCCCCCCCTAATATCCACTGGCATTTCCTCCAAGACAAAAAATAAAAACTTGGCTGTTAAACAAGTAAATGTTTAAATACGGCACTTTTCTGATTTTTGTTTCTCACGTCATACATATGCTCATAAATCCTTCTAAGTTTCCTCTCAGTCTTCCCAACATAGAAAGCTGTACATTTTTCAGACTTGGCCAAATATACAATACCACTAGAAATGCATGTACTGTAGGTTCTACTCCTGTATCTGTCCCTGGACTCTACTAAAACAGCCACAGTGTTACTTATAAATGGGCACTCTGGACACAAACCACATTTAAATGTACCCATCTTATTTTTAGTCTTATTTACATAATTATGTTTCAACAGATGTTTAATATTCAAACTCTTACTAAAAACAGACTTAAAAGGTTAGTAAACTTAATTCATTCTTTCTGTATGATGTTTTTAATACATGTATGTCTACAGAGTCCAAAGTTAATGTTTTGGTGTCTGGTCCCAGTCTGAGACACCCAAATTTACACACACTTTTCTGACAAGAGCTTTCTGGGATAAGGTGAAGAAGGGAAGCCAGAGGATAAGCATGCTAACACTACCAGATGTACTTTCATTCACTGCAGCAGTATTCTTAACATAGGGGATTCCTTGCCGTGGAAGACCAACGTCCGGTCAGTCTACCAAAAACTCCTGTTGCTTTAAAGGTATACTAATCATCACCTAAATGCTCCTTGTGTAGCATAGAGCATAAAGGTGAAGTTCAGGCCTACCATAGTCTGAACTTTACTGCCAGTCCAAACTTATCTTTTCACTATCTGTCCGTTTACCTGCAACAGTTTTCAGCCAGATGAACGCATTTTCATTCTCCTGACTTCATAGTCCTGTTTGCGGACTTTTTGCAGTTGCAGATCAGTGTCCTGCTGGGGTTTTTGTTTTTTCTTGTTTTGTTCTCCTTGGGGTTAATGTCATCCAGGAAGGATAAAATGCTAGTGTGGGAGAGACTCTCCAGAATAACCACCACAATAAGTGTCTTTTCTCTAGGAGCTTTTCATAGCCATATTATGTCTTGTTCAATTTGTCAGGTGTTCATCCCAAAAACCCTTCGCAGTAGACTTTCTTCCCTTTCTTTGCATCTTGAGAACCAGTGTCTTAAGCTTCTCGCTAAAGATACAAGTGAAAACTCTCCCACTCCAAGGGTCAGCAGTTAGGGAAGATGAAAAAGGTATAACCAGAACCTTCCTTTGTCCAGCCTCTGCTAGGTGTTTCTCCTGAAGTAGTTACAAACCCGGAAGCTCACCCTGCTGTGTTCAGATTTCTCTGCCGTGACTGTGTTGGAAGCCGGTGAAGATCAAGCTGGCAGCATGATGGAGGAGGCTTCACAGGCATCCATCTCGGATGTTCAGGGGGAGCCTCGGTTGATTTTCCCTAGGGCCCTAGGGAAGTTCCTCTGTTTTAGGCTGGGGAAGAAGTTCCTACTACAGTTCTTGACTTTCATCCTGGGTCTGAGCCTTCAGTTTTTTGGATGGGACTAACACCCACCACTGCTGCCAATATGCGATGGGCAAGAATGTGTGTTGTCCTCATGCTGGGCCAGTATTCAAGAAGCCTGAATCCTCACCACTGACACTGGACAGGGACATTGTTCAGATTTCTCTGCCGTGACTGTGTTGGAAGCCGGTGAAGATCAAGCTGGCAGCATGATGGAGGAGGCTTCACAGGCATCCATCTCGGATGTTCAGGGGGAGCCTCGGTTGATTTTCCCTAGGGCCCTAGGGAAGTTCCTCTGTTTTAGGCTGGGGAAGAAGTTCCTACTACAGTTCTTGACTTTCATCCTGGGTCTGAGCCTTCAGTTTTTTGGATGGGACTAACACCCACCACTGCTGCCAATATGCGATGGGCAAGAATGTGTGTTGTCCTCATGCTGGGCCAGTATTCAAGAAGCCTGAATCCTCACCACTGACACTGGACAGGGACATGCACTGGGAATACAAACGGATATACTCAGTACTTCCAGATGCAGAACTCTGCATCAAGTACAATTTCCTTTGAGAAGACACACGGAACACACATGGGGTCTGGATGTCTCTCTCTCGATCCCCACTAAGACTCCCCATTGGTACAGCTGTACGTTTAGGTCTTCAGCCAAGTGTCCAAGCCAAGTACCCCAGTACCCTCTCTGTAAACCCAGTGCATGTCCCTGCCCCAAGTAGCTGAGACAGGATTTAACTTCCCCCCACACACATACCTAGGAAAGGCTGGCACAGGTTTACCTGCTGTGCCCCCTTCTGCCCAGAGAATAAGGTAGTTATCACTGCCAGACACTTCACAATCAGCTGCTCTAAGGCCCTTAAAAAGGGTGCCCAATTATACTGTGCAATAATACTAATGCACATGGTAGTAGTTCACCAAGACGTTTAGGCCTTCTAGAGTGGCCCACACAGCGTCATCAAATGCATACAAGTACTCTCAACAGTTAATGCTTTCTAAAAAGGACCAGCCACAAAGAAAAGCCTAAATATATTTAATACATAAGAAAATAATATATACCCACAGTAAAGCACAGAGTTCAAACCACAGAAGATACTGAAAGCATTAATGGACAGACAAAAAAAAAACACCTTTCTAAACTAAGCTTCACTATATTCATGACAATCTAAGAAAATGTACTGTTCCCCTGACAACTTACATGGGCAAGGCCAGATAAAGTCTTTCTAGTCAGTCTCCCAAACAGAATATTCTATCCTCTGAGACGACTCCTTGTAATATCTAAAACATAATTTCCAAGATGACTTACAGAATGACCTCATCTGGTCACCTGACTCTAGGTTCCCGCAATATCTCCTTTTGAAGTTTGAGACCGGAATTGACCATAGACAGCTGCAGCACAAAGCCAAATGTTTAATGCAGTGCCTGGAGGTCTCCCCTCTTTTCATTGAGCTAACGAACAAAGGCTATGTTCAAGACCCATTGTCTACAAGACTACTCAGCACTGTGGGGTGAAGTTCAATGATTTAACAGCTCATTTACATTTTCCTTATTTTTCTTAAAATAAGCCAGCTGGTTTAACCACTGTTGTGCCAGTGTTCTCTATTAAAATATATACATTTAATTCAGATACCACAACACATGTACATTTCTCTGCATTTCAGCAAGGTGCACTGAAGATACCTTTTAGCACAAACACAGGCATTGCTCACAGATACATTTTCAGCACAAGCATCTGTACAAATCAGCTGGATATACAAATGACAGTTTACATAATTCCAGGTAACTGTGCTGCCACAAGTCATTCATCCACTGCCCTACTTCTCCCTGGCATGGCTGGCAGTACCCCTTATAGTCACAGGGATGTTCCCTTAAAAAGGAACAAAAAACGTAATATGTTTCTTCTGCTTCTAGAGATCTGCAAAGTGACTGGAAGGCTTTTAATCAGGGAATATTTACTGCTTTAATGTCCTTGAAGCCTCAAGGGGTTTCTGTTCCTTCTCATCCTTGGTCCTCTACTCCCTTTAAAAAGCCTAGAGAACAGGATTCCGAGGATGAATCCTATTCTGATGATAAATCCCCTATTTATTCTACTCAAATTCCTTCTCCTTTGGTCTATGGATCAGAGGAGGAGGAATTTATTAGTCTTGAGGTTCCTTTCGAGGAAAATTCCCTTTGGGGACACGCACACTGGAATGACATTTTTTAGTGGGATTGTGCTCAGGTCTCTGATGTCCATAAGAGATGCTCTGAGTTGCTGCAGATGAAATCTGCTAAGCCTGTGGCTACCCCCCCCTTTTTGGATGCTTTTCCCAATGCTTCATGCACCCGATTCACTGCCCCCTGCTTCCAAGAAACTTGACAGATTTTATAGGGTGTCCAAGGATTTTTTTTTTAATATAAATTGTCCTGCTGCTGACCCCTCTAGTGTCTGTAGCCTCTGATTCTCATTCTCTGAGTCTCATTTGCTTCCTTCACCCAAGTTATTGCCTTCTGACAAGGACAGCGTAGCTATGAAAAGGCTTGGTAAGAAGGTTTACACTTCTGTGACCCTAGCTTTTAGTGCTATCAATTATCAGACCTGTATTGTCTAGGTATGTATAGTCTCTTCTTTCTCAGGCCTGTCAACTTACTTCTAATTTTCTAGACTGAAGGTAAAACATCTGTTCATTCCTTGACAGGGACTTCCTCTCACGTCGCTATTCTATTAAATGTATTTATGATATGGCAGCTACCTCTTCTATGGCTGTTTTTGGTTCAGTGATGAGGAGGTATTCTTGGCTTAGGCTTCAACCTCTACCTGGTATCAAGGCTAAGTTGAAGGATCTTATCTTCTTTGCCAGTTAGCACTTCTGGTATGAGTGACTTCAGGCAGTTTCTATCCCTTCCAGTCAGGACACTGCGGCAGGCACACTGAGCAGGTCCTTAATTCAGTTCCACGAATGGATGCTTCACAGGGGATGAGTTTCTAGACATTATCCACCAGTGGGGCACTCCTTAATTCATTCCCTCCAGCACAGCCTTTTTGAGTGTGTACCTTTAACTACCAATGGGTGTGGCTTGAGTTTTTAAAAAATGAAGTTATCACCTTACACTTCAAATACTTATTGACAGGGGGTCAAAAATCAACACCATTGTGTTTGCCATCATGTATGCTTCAAGATAAAATATTCTGATACCTTGTATGTAGTACAGTTTTGAAATTATTAATGCAAATATGAACAAGCAATATTTCATGCCTAGAGGTGCAGTAAAAGGTAACTGCAGAAGTGCCTGGAGGCGCACGTGGCTGCAATGAGTTAAACAGATCTTTTTGCCTCTTTTCTGAACAGACAACTTCCTCTGTTTTGTGCCGGAGTCCCACGTCCTCTGTTGTGGAAGGTGGACACCCTCTCATTTTCTTGGAAGGGGAGTGTTTCTTTATGCATCCACTCCCCTTCCTCTCATTCTGAAAGTACTGTTCAAAATGTAACAGGATGCTCCCAAAATCTTGGTGACTCCCTTCTGGCAGTGACAGTGCTAATTCCCTCTTCTGCAGTTAGCCAGAGGCAATCACAAGTTACCTCACAGGGTGGATCTATTCTCGCAAGACAAGGGATCTCTCATGCATCTCCACCTGTCCACTCTTCTACTGACACACTGGGTGATAGGATTTTGATTCCTTATAGACACCTTTTCTCTGGGGACATGGTGCAGGTCCTGCAAAAGGCCAGGGAACTTGCTACTAGGAAATCCAACTTATCCAAATGGAAGAGGTTTTCTATTTGGCATCTCTCGTAACCTGGATCCACTTACTGTGGATGTTCCTTTGGTTCTTTCATTTGAGAGCTGCTCAATGCTGGTTTGGCCTGTTCTATTAAGGCCCACTTATCAGCATCCTCTGCTTGTCTGCATTTTTCCTCTACTTTAGCTTCTAGATTTGAGGTGAAAATTTCTTAAAGGCATTTGTAATATTAGACTTCCTCAGAAACCTGTTCCCTCCTCCTTGGGATCATAATTTTGTTTTGGAGATTACCACTCAGGCTCCTTTTAAGCCTGCTGCTTCAGCTTTCCTGCAGCATTGCTCATGGAAGACTGTTCTTTTGTTAGCCTTTACTTCTACTTTACTGCCAAACAGGTGCCAGAGTTACAGACCCTTATGGCTTGTCGTCCTTTTTAGATCTTTCATGAGAACAGAATTTCCTTGCTTACTAATCCTTTCATTTATGCTTAAGGTGGTTAATGAGCTATCACTTAGCCTATTAATCTGCCTATTTTCCCCAGTCCATAAACGGACAGTGAGAGGGTGCATCATACTTTGGACATGCATAGGCAACTTAGGGTTTATTTGCCTAAGACTAGGGCTATTAGAAAATCTTATCAGTTGTTTCTTCCATTCTAAATCTTTGGGACTTGCTGTATACAACAAAAATACTTCTTGGATTTCTAAGGCGATTTTTGTTACACTTTAAGGCAAGAGAGCCTTCCCTCTTCAAAAAAAAGGCTCATTCTACTAGAGCTGTGGCTTCTTCTGGCACTTTTTCCCCAAGGGCTTAGATACCAATACTGTTTTTGAAGCAGCTACCTGGACTTCTGTGTATACCTTTACCAAGCACTACAAGTTGGGTGGTATCTCTAGAGCTAGGGCTGGTTTTGCTAGTCTGTTCTTCATGGCTTTTAGAGGACACTTCTGCTCTTTCCCCCTCCCTAGTTTCCTCTTGAGCTTTGGCACTCTTCCATATGTTAACACTGCAGCAGTGAATATGAGTACATAGTACAGTTGTCTAAAATCTTACCATAATGGTAGAAATCCTTGCTTTCACTGCTGCAGTATTCGGTCCCCCCCACAGTCCTTTGCCTTCCTGTATGTACAGATTACCTGTTGGGTTCCTTTGACTGGTGTTCCTACTCTGACAATCACTTCTGACTATGGTAGGTCTGAACTTCACCTTTATGCCCTATGCTACGTAAGAGCGTTTGGGTGACATTCGGTACACCTTTAAAGCAACAAGGGTCTCTAGCAGAGTGGTTGGACGTCGGGCTTCCATGGCTGAGAATCCCATATGTTAATACTGCAGCAGTGAAGGCAAGGACAACTACTGTTATGGTAAGATTTTACCCAACTGTATTTTAAGTACCACTGAAATTCTGAGTACTACCAGAATGGAAAAGGCCATGTATCTAAATGTCATTAAACACTCCCTTACTGTGACATGCTGAAGTACCAGCTCAAAAAGGTCTTCTACTGAGGCAAAAAGCCTTTTAGACTTGCACTGTCTGGTAGCCCCGCAAGGCTTCCTGTTTGGGGAACAGCTGAGTTTGAGTCTTGAATGCAAGAGTGAATTGCAGGGCTTTCTGACTCTCAACCAGAGATGCTGCCTATATTAGGCAGTCTTCCAGGTACAGGCAGATATGAATCCCTTTAGGTCCGCAAAAGGAGTATTCTGTAAACTCTGGGTGCAACAGCAAAAAAGGCGAATTGGAAAACATCCTCTACTTCAAACTTGAGGTATTTCTTATCTCCTTTAACTTTGGGTATGTGGAAGTAAACATATTTAAGTTCTAGGAATTATCAAAAAAAGGTTGGGGGAGGCATGGAGCTGGCACCGTTAACATTTTAAACTCTAAAACCTTTAGAAACTAGTATTGCTTTGACAGATCCAAGACTAGCCCTCCAATGATGATCTTTGCTTACCCAGAGTGGCTTTTGTGATTTTTTTCTATTCTTTTACAGATGAGTTCAACTGGTCTCACTTTTTTTGGGGGGGGGGGCAGGTGAATGAAATGGATGGAGGATTGGGGTGAGGTGGGGGAAGAGATTAGCTCTGGCTCACAGCCATTACCTCTTGGGGTCTTGGCAATGAGGGACTCCAGTTTTCCCTTTTTGGTCTTGCCATACTTCCTTGTAGTGCGTTTTCCATCCATAATGCTATTTTCATGTGCTTTACCTCTGGGAACAGGGCCAAATTTTGTAGGACAATTCCTGATGAAACAGTGTAAAGAATCAACTTATCACTGAGCTTCACTTACTAGAGTCTTGCCCTTCCACATTTGTTGTGGACACCCCTCAGCTATACAAATCTCCTTTAACCACTGACACTGAAGATGCTGTCCAAGAAGGATCACCCACATCACAGCCACATTGGATACAAGTGCTATACTGCCTGGGAAGAAAGGCTGCGTAATTCTAGCACTGAATCACTCGTGGCTTTGTCTGGTATCTCTCCAGTCTAGTCTCAACTGGATAGACAGAAGCACCTGTTTTTACAATGTCACACCAGCTGTTAAGAGCATAGCTCTCAAATGTCCAGATTTTCAAATAGCCAGATTTATGCCTCAACTTTTTGGTCTGTTCCTCAAAATGCGTTTTTCTGGCAAATCATTGAAAAATAAAGTCAGCAGACAGTGACACATTTGAGTTTTAGACTTCATATCTTTCTGAAAATGTGTGCCAACACAAAAGCCTGTTATTCTAGCAACTTTATATGTTTATAATAGCAGTATTTAGAATCGGTCCCTATTTTTGGCCTGTTGTCATTGCATTATTCTAGGCTTTGTCCAGATTTCTTACACTAAGAGGTTAAGAGGTGTGGTTAAGAGGCTTCAAGGCCAAGGTAACATTGGCAGTATTCTTTCTTAGCAACAAGGAAAGGCAAACACTGAACTGTTTTGGGGAGGGGGCGTCTGGTCAGAGGTGTAGGATATCCCCTGCTGGTATCCATGGACACAATGGCCACAGCAGCATCAGGTTCTAAAATTGTAAAACAGTGCAGCTTCCCAGGTATAGACTGTTTGGAAGTCTTGCGCCCAAGATGCACTACTGAATGCATCTCTCAATGCTTCCTGAAACATCTGGGCTCATAAGCCAGGATGTCCCTGCATCTCTTCTGATCAATCAGAAACCCACCTGAAATGTCTGTTCATTCTGTCGACAGTACCAAAAATGAGAAATCCTCTTGAAGGGAGGCTGAGATTTGAGAGAGACCCTTGAACCCAGACTTATAACCAGAAGAGGGAGACAGAGTATAACCACTGAAGTCAAAGGACTTGTACTTCGAGGGGGGGGGGGGGCTCAGTCTCCCTTCTCTTAAGGCCAGAGATTCATTCAAGCCCCATGGTACACAAGAATAAAGGCCTTGATGTACTCAAAGATTACTTATGTTCAGTCACCATTACAAGCAATGGGATGGCTTGCAATGGGAGGATGTGAGTGAGCACCAAATGTAAGCTTGTCCATCTTTGGAGGAAGAGGCAGCACAGCCTTTCCAACTCTGTGCTCCATGAGTGGTGCACCTTTATCTGGAGGCTGTGCTTGAGTGGAAACTCGCATGCATTTCCTGAGGGCAGTGATCCTGGATCTGATAGGAGTTAAGGTACACTCCCTGGCAGTAATACGATACTGCAACAGCATTCTCAATCTCACCAGCCATGTACAGGGGTCACTGAGCTTAGGAAAGGCTAATGTAAGTCTGGCAGACCAGGTGAATTAGGAGAGAAGCTGGTGTCAGCTCAGTCACATGTGAGAAGAAAAATGAAAGACTAGGGCTCCCTGATATGGATGTCTGACTTGAAGACTTAAATGAAAGTCAAAATCATTAAATCCTATCAAGGGTCTAGGGAAATAAGCATGGGCGTAAGTGGCCCTTCATCCTAAGACAAAATGCCATCTCCTACTAGGACGCTTTGGACATTTAAGTTGGCTAACCCAGAACCTGTCCCCCCACAGTGAGCAGATGCCGATGCCAATCTTAGAAATCAAGACGCCCTTGTAAACCAACACTGGAGAGACATCACCCTCAAAAGCAAGATACAGGAGTCAAAAAGTACAGAGTGTATTCACCACTGCAGTCATTACATTTGGGTAATCTGCTGGCAGGTTGCCCTCAGTCAGCCTAACAAAGCCTTGGGTCCTGCGTCGGTTGCTGTCCCTTCTTCCATGACGTCAGGGGGATAAAACACGCA
This sequence comes from Protopterus annectens, assembly GCF_019279795.1. NCBI lineage: Eukaryota > Metazoa > Chordata > Ceratodontiformes > Protopteridae > Protopterus > Protopterus annectens. The sequence continues at coordinate 515,082,907 of NC_056734.1, read as the reverse complement.
GCTGACGCCATTACATCAGTTTTTCTTGCCCCAGATGTCAGGTGCCTCCCAAATGGGGAGCAAATAAAATTAACACAAAATATACCTCCAACCAAAAGCAAATATACCAAAAAGGCTTTTAAGCATAGTAAGAAAAAGTAAAGATATAGTAAGAGAAAAACAGGGGGCTGGAGGGAGGGTAACCAGGACTGCAACATCTACATTTATGGTAAGTATACACAACTGTACCATGTTCTTCATGTTTCACTGTTGCAGTCATTACATTTGGGTAGATTCCCAAAGCTATGGTTGGGAGGATGGATTTATACAGCATTAGGACCAGCTATAAGGCAGTGCAAGACAGCAGTGGCAAAGCCAGTTCTGGATTTAGAGAAAATTGCTAAATGATAATGCTTGGTGAAAGTATGTACAGAACTCCAGGTAGCAGCTTCTAGAATATCCCTGGTAGGAACACTTGTGAGAAAGGCTGCAGAAGTAGATGCAGCCCTGGGGGATAGGTTTTCCATGGTGCTTATAACAGAAATGAATGCAATGGCTTGTCCATTTAGAACTAAAGTTATGTACTAACCATAACGTTCCATCTGAATAGTTATACTTCATTTTCTGCAACCTGTGGGTATACGGATCCGTATCGGATCTGAGCCGGCAACTTTTTTTTCTACAAAAGAAACAGAAAACTGATAAAATACAAAGTGCACACCAAGTCACAAGCTGTAGTAAGCACCAAAACAGATGTCACGATGAAAATCCACTATTGAATCAAGGTTGGCATAAACACTTTAATAAAATTGAAGCGCTTTTCGTCTACTACAGTTAGTAGACTTCCTCAGAATGTTCTGAGGAAGTCTACTAACTGTAGTAGATGAAAAGCGCTTCAAATTTATTAAAGTGTTTATGCCAACCTTGATTCAATAGTGGATTTTCATCGTGACATCTGTTTTGGTGCTTACTACAGCTTGTGACTTGGTGTGCACTTTGTATTTTATCAACTTTTTTTTCTAGCATCTGCTCCAAGCTCCGAGCTCCTCCCCTTACCCATAATGCACTACCATCTCCTACCTTCATTCAGATAGAGTTTGCTGCAACTAAATACATAAGCAACTCAGCCCAATTAACCAAACCTGAATAGACAGGGCAAGGTCCGGGGGACGGAGGGAGGGAATGTTGCAGAAAAATGAAATATAACTACTTGGATGGAACGTTATGGTGAGTACATAACTTCTTTATCTGAAGTAGTTAACTTCATTTTACCTGCAACCTGTAGGACAGAGTCCTCAGCTACTCCAAATCTGGGAAGCTCTTATGGAAGGATATCCTTGAGCACCGCAGAGCCAAAGGATGCTCTACCCATAGAAACCAGATCTAATTTGTAATGGGAAGTGAAGGCATGTGAATTGGCCCAGGTCGCTGCTGCACAAATGTCGTCCAAAGGAACCCTAGACCAAAAAGCAGCAGAAGTCGCCATGGACCTGGTAGAGTGAGCCTTAATACCAGGAGGAGAAGAACCTTTTGCTTTGCAGACACACGAAATGCAGAGTGTGATCCATCTGGCCAAAGAAACTTTAGAAATAGCTTTTCCCAGAAATGCTTTGGAAAAGGAAACAAACAACTGGTCAGTCTTGCGGAAAGATTTTGTTCTATGAAGATAAAAACGAAGCTGTCTATGAACATCTAACAAATGAAGTTTGTATTCACCTTTATTTTGGAATTTAGGAAAGAAAACAGGTAGATTAATGGACTGGTTTATGTTTGCTTCAGAGGCCACTGAGTAAGAAGGAAGGATTAGTACAGAGAGAGACCCTATCCTTGTGGAAGACCAAATAAGGAGGCACGGCAAATAGAGCTTGAAGCTCAGAAACCCTCCTAGCAGATGTAATGGTGACTAGGAAAGCTGACTTCCAAGATAAAAATTTCAAAGCCACCGAAGCTGCAGGTTTGAATGGAGGAGTCACCAATGCCTGTAAGACAAAGGTAAGGTCCCAAGGAGGCACTGAATCCTTGACAGGGGGACGCAACAGAAAAGTACTTTAAGAAAAGCCTTACATAGCCTAGAGGAGGCTAAGGCAATGTTGTCTTCAACATGAAAATTAGAAATGGCTGCCAATTGTACTTTCACTGTGGAGGAACTAGCCCTTGCTGAAAAATGCCAGACAAGAAATCCAACACCGCTGTAACAGGGGTTGTAAAGGGATCTAGTTTTCTCTGAGGCCCAAATGGAAAAGCGCTCCCATTTACTGCAATAAAGTTTCCTAGTGGAATTTTTAAGAGAAGCCACCAGAACTGATTTTATCGGGGATGAAAGACCGGGAGTCCTGGTAATCAATGGAACTGGAGCAACCAAGCTGTCAGCTTGAGGCTGCCCAGATCGGGTGGACGGGCTCCCGACGGATGGGAGATGAGATCCGGGCAGGGATCCAGAACCCACGGGGGAGCTAAGAGATGACACCAAAGGAACGGGAACCAAACCTGACTAGGCCAGAATGGGACAATGAGAATAACTTTGCACTGCAGTCGGCAAGCTTTATGAAAAAACTTCGGAATGAGTGGTAATGGTGGCTAAGCATACAGAAGCCTGGGGGCCAAGCATGGCCAAGAGCAGCTCTGGGGACTTTACCTGGTGAGGGAATCAGAGCAAAGAACTCGCTGCACTTCTCGGAGATGCGGAGAGATCACAGCAAGGCTGACCCCATGCACGGAAGATCTCCTCCGTTACTGACCGTTTCAGATACCACTTGTACGGCATCATTATCTGTCCGCTAAAATGTTGAGAGTGCCTTGGGATGTGCATTGCTATCAGAAACCAACTGGTGGAGATTGCCCATTCCCACACTCCCATGGCCTAGTGACACAGGGGGTAGGATATGGTTCCCCCTGCTTGTTGATATACCAGACAACAGACATGCTGTCCAACTGAATTGCAATCAATCCGAGAGGAAGGACAGTGCGAAAGGCTTCCAACGCTAACAAGCACTGCCCTCATCTCTAGAACATTTATGTGCAACTTGGTCTCTGACTGGGACCACGTGCCTTAGACTGCCCTTCCCAAACAGTGTGCCCCCCACCAGAGTTGGGAGGCGTCCGTGGTCACTGTGGCTTGGACTGGAGATGACGCGAAGGGGCATTGTCCTGATATCTCCGGTGAACTTAACCACCAAAGAAGGGACGTCCTGCAGACATGATTGATCTTGATCGGAAATTCCATGGGCAGGTCCAGCCAAGACCACTGAATGGCCAGAGCCATTGAAGAACTCGCATATGAAAGCGTGCACAAGAGAGAATCGATATGGAGGCAGCTATGGCGCCCAGAGCCCTGAGAACCTTGCTCGCCTTTGGAGACTCGGGAGTTCGCTATGTGGCACCTGAGGTGTAAGCTCATGTCTGGAGTTAATACCTTCATCTGCAATGTGTCTAGCCGTGCCCCAATGAAGTCTAGAACTTGTACTGGTTGCAATTGGGATTTCTGAACATTGACTAATTCCCAGTAGATCTGACAACCGAATGAAGTAATCTCAGGCCAGACACAGGTGATGCTTGTTGGGCGCAACGAAGAGCCAGTCGTCCAGGTAAGGAAGCACCCGAATACACTGAAGCCTCAGGTGAGCCGCTACAACAGCCATTACCTTGAACACCCTGGGGTCTGTGGTGAGACCGAAGGGTAGGGCTCTGAACTGAAAAGGACTGGCTCCCAGCCGGAAGCACAGAAACCGCATGAAGCTTCTGGGTATTCTGATGTGATAGTAAGCATCCTGGAGATCTAACAAGCAAATCCAGTCGCACTCTTGGAGATAAGGTAGAATGGACTGTAGGGTGACCATCCAGAATTTCTGTTTAGCTACAGACAGGTTCGTTGACAGGTCTAGAATGGGCCTGAGGTGCCCCGTCTTTTTTGGCACCAAAAAGAACCTTGAGAAGACTGATCGGGGGAGGACCTGTTCAATGGCTCATTTGAGAAGCAGCTTTGAAACCTCTAGAGATGCGACCTCCCTGTGAGCGGGTGGAACATCCGGGAGGTGTTTTGGAATATTTGGAGGGGCAAAAAATGGGATAGTGTTGTTGTGTCTTTCAGCTTATCCCGGTTAGAGGTCGCCACAGCAGAACTCCGGTCCACTAATGTTTGGTAGTGGATTTTTACGTACCGAGTTACCAGCCCTGACACACAACCTATCTAACAACCAGCGATCTGCCATAATGGACACCCATGCCGCTGGGTGTAAGGACAAGCTACCCACGACTGCCTCCAGAGTAGGAGAGTCGGGCAAAACCTCAGGGCTCCTGACTGGGTCAATCAGAAAAGGGTTCCCATGACCCAAAAATTCCTGGGACCACCTTTACCTCTGGGTCGGCATTGATCCTGTCCCCCTCTGCCTCTGGGGGAACAGTTGCCCTGAGAATCCCGGGAATTCCTAGAGAAGGACCGCTGAGGGTGAGAGAAGTGGATCCTGACGGCAAAGTCTTCACGTCCTTTTCACTCTGGCCAAGTGTGTCATGTCCTGTCTTCCCAAAAAAGGGAAGAACTGTTGTAGGGAGCGTTGATAAACGGCGCCTTGAAAGGGTCTGCGAACTGACAACCTGAGCACGGCATGATGCCTCATGGCTATGCCTGTCCCAGCTACCATAGCTGCTCCTTCTGTGGCATGGGAAAAGAGCCTCATAGACGTGTTTGAGACTGACTTCAGAGTAGACATTTTCGGAGAGAACTGTTTGTCCTGCGGCGATAAAGACTCTGGGGGCAAGGTCTTGCTGAAGCCGGATCACATGTGCCAAATAGTTCAGCGCACCGATTGAAAAGGTAGCTGAGGAATAGACATGCTTCCCAAACCTATCCACTGACCTGGACTCCTTGTCTGTAGGGTGGACTGAGGAACTCTCCTGTGCTAGTTCCTTTTTTGTGGCCGCTGCAACCAACAGTGTCAACTGGGGCACCTTTTGACCAAGGCTGCCTGTAGGAAAGGGGAGATAAAATTTTGTCAGGGCGTTTGGGGATGGGCTCTACGGTGTCAGGCTCCTTCCATGCTCGTGTGGTGATAAGGTCCACCAAGGGGTCCGCTGGCGGGGACACCCAGGAAGTAGATGGACCCGTGCCAAAGGCCTCCAGGAACACCGACTCATCCCCAGAAGGTTTTGGGGCTGACCAACCTCCCCTCTGGCAGAGAATCTCCATGACCTCTCCGAAGGAGATGTCTTCGGGAGGTGACCTGGGGGAACCTTCTCCCTCATCTAAGTCGGTCTCTGTAGTGAGGGACTCATTGGAGTCCAAGTGCCTCCGTTTGCACTTGCGCGTAGTGACCCTGTTCAGTGGGACTCTCAGAAGAGGATTTGTGAGCTGCAGGGGTTCCTCAGGGAAATTACCCTGGGGATCCTCTGGCACGGGCTGTCCCTGAGACACAATGAAAGGAGTAGTCACCAAATCCAGGGGGGCCTGGGTGGAATCCGAGGGGATGGGCTGGGGTCCCCATCCCTGGGAGAGAACCCTCTCCACCCACTTCGAAGGCTTTGGGAGAGCGGACCTCCTTGGCACCCAGCAAGGAAGATGTCCTCTCTGGATCCAAAGTGGGGACCGGAGCCGAAGCAAGGGTAGCCTGAGGACTGAGGAAACAGGACTGATCCGAAAAGGGCAGAGCCAAGAATCCATTCCCTCGGGTCCGACTCAGTCTGCGGCTCCGAGAGTCACCCGGATCCGAACTAATCTGATCTGAGGAACTGAAGGTAACAGCCGAAGTTGAGGTTGGAAGAAAAGTACAGTTTGTACCTACCATAAATGTAGATGTCCGATAGATATGCAACTGCAGTCCTGACATATGGGTTGTCCTGCCTCAGGCAGCCCTTCGGTCGGCCGGATTCCAAAGTCTGGGTCCAGCATCGGCTGATGTCGCCTCTTCCCCGACGTCAGAGCGGCTGGGGTATAAAAGTATCAGCTGACGCCATCTTCTTCAGTGTTTCTTGCCCCAGATGCCAGGTGCCCTCCAAGGAAGGCTAAATTTAGAGAATGGATAAAAAATCCAGACCTGCACAACAGTAATAAACAGATACACCATAACAGATATCCCCAGCTAATTAGAAAAAGGGGGAGTGGACCCCAAAAAAGAGAAATACAGAGGGGTAGGAGGGAGGGAAAACCTGACTGCAGTTGCATAGCTTTCGGACATCTACATTTATGGTAGGTACAAAACTGTACTATGTCCTTCAAGAATGCAACTGCAGTCCTGACATATGGGTTGAATACCATAGCCAAGCTGGGGGTGGTAGGACCTAAGATAAGGATGGTGTAGCTAAAATGCCCTGCAGGACTGCAGAAGCAAAGCCTGCTCGGGAACTGGAATATAAAGGCAGGTTGTAATGTTTGGCAAATGTATGCACGGAGCTCCATGTAGCAGCTTCTAGAATGTCCTTTGTAGCCACCCCTCTTAGAAAGGCTGTGGAGGTGGCTGTAGCTCTGGTGGAGTGTGGCCTGATATTGGCTGGCACACCTTTTCCATGGAAAGAGTAGCAGAATCTGATGCAGTTTCAAATCCATTTTGAAATTGTTTGTTTGGAAATTGCCTTTCCTTGTGCTCCAGCAGCGTAAGCCACAAATAGTTGGTCAGACTTTCTGTTGGCCTTTGTTCTGTCCGAGTAGTAGCGCAATTGTCTTTGTATGTCCAAAGTGTGCAGAAGCTTCTCTCCTTTATTTTGAGGATTGGGAAAGAAAGTAGGCAGGTGAATTGCTTGATTTAGAGAAACCCTGGATATCACTTTTGGCATGAATGAAGGATTGGTTCTTAAAGAGACTCTGTCCTGATGGAAAATGAGAAATGGAGGTACTGCCATGAGGGCCTGTATCTCCGAGACTCTTCTTGCTGAAGTAATTGCCAACAGGAAAACTGTTTTCCAGGAGAGAAATTGCAATTCTTAAGATGCTGCTGGCTCAAAAGGGGGAAGAGTTAATTTTTCCAAGATGAAGACGAAGTTGAGGTCCCATGCAGACACTGGTGGTTTTCTTGGAGGTTTGATATTCTTTATCCCTCTTAGAAACTGTCTTAGCAAAGGATGTGAAAACACAGGTGGATCACAGTTGTATTTTGCTGAAATTGCTGAAGCGTGTATTTTTATGGAGGAATATGAAAGGCCATTGTGAAGCATTTCTGCCAAGTATTCTAGTATCTGTGGGATGCTCATTACTGATGCATCCTGACCCTTGTTGGCATTCCAGATATTGAATCTCTTTCTGGTGGAAGGTCTGCGTGCTTCCAGTAAGATCTCTTGAACTTTTTTGGAGAGAAAGATATGGGGAGAAGTCATGGAATCCTCCAAGCTGTCAATTGCAATGTTTGCAGGTTGGGATGAACAGTCCTGTAATTGTGCTGAGTTATAAGCAGAGACCATTGAGGCAGGGGCCACGGCTTGGTGCGAGTTATGCTCCTTAGTAATGGATACCAGTGCTGTCTTGGCCAGTCTGGAGCTATCAAAATGCCTTTCGGTTGTTCTGCTTTGATCTTCAGTAACACCTTGGTCATTAATGGTAGAGGTGGGAATGCATAGATTGATAGAGAATTCCAGCTGAAGGAGAGAGCATCCATTCTCCAGGCTCAAGGATGGTGTGGCCTTGAGCAGAACTTCTTCAGATGATGATTGAGGTGTGAGGCAAAGAGATCTATGTCCGGCTTTCCCCATGCACGAGTTATTTGTGAAAAAATGTCTGGATGCAACATCCATTCATGCGGGTCCATAATGTTTCTGCTTAGACTGTCCGCCAGAACATTGTCCTTGCCTGGAACAAACTGGGATTGCAACTGTATGTTCAGTTTCAGGGACTTTTCCCAAAGGGTCATTGTTAGTCTGCAGAGGGGGTAAGAATGGGTGCCTCCCTGTTTATGTACCACATAACAGTGGTATTGTCTGTCTTTATTAGCAGATGACCTTGCTGAAATTTTCTGAAGGCCTCGATTGCATGAATCACTGCCAACATCTCTTTTTGATTGATGTGCAGATGTAATTCCTGGGGTGTCCATTGACCTTGAATGCATCTGACCTCCATGTGCGCCCCCCATCCATGATCTGAGGCATCTGTTCTAATGGTTTGGCTTGCTTGAGGTTTGTCGAAAGACATGCCTTTGTTTAGCTGGCTTGCTTGTACCCACCACAGAAATTCCTTTTGTAGACATGGAATCAGTGGAATTATTGCTTCTAAGTTGTGGCTGTGTTGAGACCATAAACTTTTTAGGTACCATTGTAGTTTTCTCATGTGTAGTCTTGCCAGTGGGATCAGAAGAATGCAAGATGCCATGAAACCCAGGGCCTGCAGATTTTCCTTGCAGTCGTCTGGGTGTGCTTTGCTAGGCTTTTGAAGTAATCTGGTAATTGTTTTTGTTTTTCCTCTGTGAGGAAAGCCTTTTGTGAGTTTGTGTCCAGTTTGGCTCCTAGAAAAGTTATTTGTTGGGATGGCAGTAGTCTTGATTTTTGAATGTTGACTGTGTATCCCAAAGCCTGTAGTAAGTGAATGACATAGTCCAAGTTTCTTATCAAGGCTTGCTTGCTGTCTGCTTGTATAAGGCAGTCGTCCAGGTAAGGGTATATTTGTATCCCCTGAAGTCTGCAAGGTGCAATTACTGATGCCAGGCATTTCGTGAATACTCTGGGTGCAGTAGATAAGCCAAAAGGCAATGCTGAGAATTGATAATGCTCTGACCCTGCAAGAAATCTGAGGTATCTTCTGCAGCTGTGTCTGATTGGGACATGCAGGTATGCCTCCTTGAGGTCCAGAGTAACCAGCCAAGACCCCTTGCCCAGCATGGGAAGGAGTTGCTGTAACGTCAGCATTTTGAATTTTGGCACAATGAGAAAAGTGTTTAGAGCGGACAAGTCCAGTATAGGTCTCCATTGCTTTTCTTTTCTTGGAACAAGGAACAGTCTTGAGTAGAATCCCTGGCCTTGTTCCTGAGGAGGAACCTTTTCTATTGCTTTGATTTGTAGCAGCTTTGAAACTTGTAGGAGTGCCTCTGCCCTTTGATTTTGTGGCAGGTTTGGCATGCCTTGTCTTGTTGGTAAGGTATGGAAGTGGAACGTGCAACCTTTGTCTATTATGTCCAAAATCTGTTTGTCCTTTGTAAAAACGTGCCAATTTTTTGTAAATAAAGATAATTTTCCGCCTAAAGGTGCTTCTCTGAGCCGTGGTTGACGGTGTCAAAGTCAAGTCATTGTGATTGTCCCTGTGGAGCAGTAGAAGTCCCTGCGCCACTTCTCTGGTTAGTAGGTTGCCATTGGCGGCCCCTGTATGAGCCTCGGTATTGCCCTCTACCTCGAGCACGCCTGTTTTTTCCCCTTTGGAACTTGTCAGTGTCTGGAAAGGACCAATTCTTCGAAGACGAATTCTGGCTGAACCTTGGTGGCTAAACCTGGAGGAAATCTTTGACTGTACTGATTTAGCCTTTTCCTCAATTGATTTCAACACACCCTGTGCATGATCACCAAATAGCTTGTGCTTTTCCAGAGGTGCATCTAGAAGCTTTACTTTAACATGATCTGGCAATACCTGTTCTTTCAACCAAGCATGTCTACGTATGACGGCCCCTGTCATAGCTGCCCTACATGAAGCTTCCAATGCATCATAACCACACTGAAGAAAATGATTGCTAACCTGAGTATTATGAACCAAATCCTGCAAGACCTTTCTATCTAAAGGCTCAGGAGAAGCTAACTTTTTCTGCAAATCATCCATCAAAAAATCCTGATACTGAAACATATGAAAAAGACAGTTAAGTGCCCTTATGGCAAGGGTGGTTGAGGTATAAACTTTTTTACCCCACCTCTGCGGGCAAAGGATTTTTGGCCGTGGAAGTGGCCACTCCTTTGGGCCCCTGAGAAATAGATTCTAGATCAACAGAGTGGGCCTTAAAGAGATGTTTATGAGTTTTAGGAACCCTGTAATATCTGTCTGGCTTGACAGGAGCAGGAGGGAGAGAATCAGGAGTAGTACTGGAGTCAGAGTACACATCATCCAATACATCTAACACTGGGGGTATAGCTAAAGGCCTGTGCTGGGGTAACTTAAGGAAAGTCCGAAGCCTTTTCCTGGAGTCGGAGAAATCCTGGCCCTGCCACTGGAAATGCTCTCTCATGGAGTAGAGAATTTCCCCGAAAGAAATATCCTCAGGAGGAGAGGCAGAGGGAATGGATTCATCAGCATCAGAATCCTCGTACGCCGGGAAGGTTTCTTCCTGGGAATCTGAATGGCCTTTCTCATCATGGGCTTCATCTGAGGAAAGGGTATCTGCCTGCTCAACCCTAGGCCTTTTGTCTGAAGGCGGCTGAGAACCTCTGTCTGGATGAGCCTGAGAGCCCCTGATTAAAGAAATTAGATCTGCAGCTAATGTCATGATCTGTTTTTCCGAAGTGGGACACTGTGAAAAAGATTTAGGAGGGTGAGACTTAGCCTGGCTGGCAGCCTTAGCACGTGTGTAGGCCTTGATGGACATAGGCACAGGAGGCCTAGCTGCCCCACGTGCTGGAGTAACTTTGTCCACTGGTATGGTGTCAGGCAAATCTTGGGCTTCGGTTTCAGGAGGAAAATCAACAACCGGCACCGGAGTAGCCTCCGGGACCAAAGTGTGCAGTAAAGTGGTGTCGTCGGCCTGGAGCAGTTGAATTACCGCCTCCGAAGAGACCGATGCACTCGCGGTAGGCTTTAGCGCGGTGTCAGTGAAAGTCGTGGCCCGCGGATGTCGGTCCTGGTCCTTCCGTTTTTTGGAAATATGTGCTGTCGGTTGTTCCGACGGCATGATATAGGAGTAATTTTCCCCAAAAAAGTCTACAGCAAATTCTGCCTGGCGCCTAAGTGTGCGCTTATTGAAGCAAGCACAGGCAGAGACGTCGTGGTCTGGGCCAAGGCAGGGAAGGCAATAAGAATGGAAGTCCTTATGAGGTATTTGTTTACCACAAGACAAGCAATTATTAACTTTTGCAGTTTTATCTGACATCGGCTGAGGCAAGAAAAGGTTCCCCAACGGGGTACTTCGCTTTTTGATGACTTCGGTATCTGTAAACACAGGAGCTGGCCGACCGGCACTTGCTAACTGCTTCTGCTTCGGGCACCGTGCGGCAAGAAAGACTGGAGAAAATGGCGTCGGCTGATACTTTTATACCCCAGCCGCTCTGACGTCGGAGAAGAGGCAACATCAGCCGACGCCGGACCCACACTTTGGAATCCGGCCGACCGAAGGGCTGCCTGAGGCAGGACAACCCATATGTCAGGACTGCAGTTGCATTCTTGAAGGACATGTACAGTTGTGTACCTACCATAAATGTAGATGTTCAAGTGTATTCACTGTTGCAGTCATTACAATTGGGTTATCCTGCTGGCAGGCTACCCGCAGTCGGCCTGAATTCCAAAGTCCTGGTCCGGTGTCGGTTGCTGTCTCCTCCTCCCTGATGTCAGTGCGCCAGGGGTATAAAAGATGCAGCAGACACCATTTTCTTCAGTTTTTCTTGCCCCAGATGTCAGGTGCCCCCTAAAGGGTAGGCTAAATTATGCCAATAAGCATGCATGCAGTAAAGTAAGCTTTTCCTTCGTCTACAAGCAAATACACCACATAGGTTGTATAGAATAGAGAAGTACAGATAAGTCCCAGCAAAGGAAAGGGGGGTGGTGGGTGGGTAACCTGGACTGCAACAGTGAATACACTCCAACATCTACATTTATGGTAGGTACACAACTGTACTATGTTCATCGTGTTTCACTGTTGCAGTCATTACAATTGGGTTGAATCCCAAAGCTAAGGTTTGGAGGCTGGGGCTACACAGGATTAGGAGAGGGTATGAGGCCCTGCAGAACTGCAGTGGCAAAGCCTGCCCTAGATTTAGAGTAGAGAGGTAAGTGACAATGCTTTGTAAAAGTGTGCACTGAACTCCAAGTTGCAGCCTCTAAGACGTCTTTGGTTGGTACTCCTCTGAGGAAGGCTGCTGAAGTGGCTGCTGCTCTGGTTGAATGTGGCCTAATGCCCTTAGCCACTGATTTGCCATGCTGTGACTAGCAGAAACGAATGCAGTGGCTTATCCACTTTGAAGTAGTCTGCTTTGAGATGGCCTTTCCTTGTGATCCTGCAGCATATGCCAGTAAAAGTTGTTCAGTCTTTCTGAAAGCTTTGGTTCTGTGCAAGTAGAAGCGTAGCTGCCTGTGAATGTCCAAAGAATGCAGAAGTCTCTCACCCTTATTCTGTGGATTTGGATAAAAGGTATGCAAATGAATTGTTTGGTTAAGGGCCACACTGGACACTACCTTAGGCATACATGTTGGGCTTGTCCTCAAAGAAACCCTGTCAGGATGGAAAATGATAAAAGGTTCCACAGCCATGAGTGCCTGTAACTCTGAGACTCGTCTTGCAGAGGTTATTGCTAGCAGAAGAGCCGTTTTCCAGGATAAGAATTTTATATCGGCTGTAGAGGCTGGCTCAAAAGGAGGCAGTGTGAGTTTTTCCAAGACATAATTGAGGTCCCATGCAGATATTGGTGCTCTCCTTGGAGGTCTTATGTTTTTGGCCCATCTGAGGTACTGCCTTAGTAATGGATGAGAAAAAAATAGGTGGTTCTGTATTGTAATGAGATGGAATGGCAGAGGCATGAATCTTAATTGAGGAAAAGAATAGGCCTTTGTCCAGCATCTCAGTTAAGTATTGCAAAATCTGAGGAATATTTGGTACCATCGTGTCAATTCCTTGTGCCTGGTTCCAAGCACAGAATCTCTTCCATTTTTCTGCATAGGATTTTCTGGTGCTAGGCCTCCTGGCCTCCAAAATAACATCCATCACCGCTTTAGAGAGAGGTGTGTTTTGAATGGCTACATTATCCGCCATGCTGCCAGATTTAAGGTCCTGAGTTGGCTGTGCAGGATCTGTTTTGTTGGGTCAATAAGTGAGGAATTTGAGGTAAAGTCCAGGCTGGGCATTGAGACAAGTTCTTTAGGATTGGGTACCAGTGCTGGTGGGGCCAGACTGGGGCAATCAATATATTTGGCTTCTCTTGTCTGACATTTAGGAGTACCCTGGGGTGGAGAGGCAGTGGAGGAAAGGCATATACTGTTAAGTTCTTCCAGCTGAAAGATACAGCATCCACTTTCCATGCTTGCTTGTGATAAATCCTTGCGCAGAATCTCTGTAGTTGGCAGTTGTGAGGGGAGGCAAATAGGTCTATGTCCGGGCATCCCCAGTTCCTTATCACGGTGAAGACTTGTGGATCCAATTTCCACTTGTGGGGATCAATTAGGTTTCTGCTTAGTTCGTCTGCCAGAGTATTTATCTTTCCTGGCAGGAATTGTGCTTGCAGACGCACTTGGTAAGTCAATGCTGTGTCCCACAAAGTCATGGCTAGTCTGCAGAGGGGGTAGGAATGTGTACCTCCCTGCTTGTTTATGTACCACATGACTGTAGTATTGTCAGTCTTTATCAATAGTTGTCCTGGATGAAGTAGATCCTGGAAGGCTGTCACGGCATTCTGAACAGCTAGCATCTCTTTTTGATTGATATGTAGATGCATTTGGCTTGCGGACCATGTCCCCTGAATACATCTTCCTGCCATATGGGCCCCCCAAGCATAATCTGATGCATCTGTTAATCTCTGCCTGGCTGTGGGTAAAGTGAATGGCTGTCCCTTGTTGTGGTGACAGGCCTTTGCCCACCATCAAAACTCCTGTTGCAGGCAGGGAATAAGGGTAATTATGGTTTCCAGGCTGTGGCAATGTTGAGTCCAAGCACTTTTTAGACACCACCGTAGTTTCCTCATATGCAGTTTTGCATATGGAATTAGCAGAATGCAGAATGCCATGAAGCCCGAAGCCTGCAGAATTTTTCTTGCAGACAACTGGGTCTTTGTTGCCAACATTTTGAAATAAGTAGTCAGTTGTCTTCGTCTGGCATGAGATAAGCCATCTGGGCAGTTGTATTTAAGCTTGCACCCAGGAATATTATCTCTTGAGAGGGTACTAGTTTTGATTTCTTTTTGTTTACTGTGTACCCTAGGCATGTTAGTAATCTTTTTACAAATTCCAGATGCTGTAGGAGAACGTCCTTGTTCTCTGCTTGAATAAGACAGTCGTCCAAGTAAGGATAAATTTGTATTCCTCTGTCTGCAAAATGCAATTACTGGTGCCAGACATTTTGTGAAGACCCTGGGCACAGTAGATAAGCCAAAGGGCAGTGCAGAGAATTGGTAGTGCATTGAGCCAGCTATAAATCTGAGGTATCTTCTGCATGATAGTGAGGTGGGAGGTTGGCATAATGGTTAAGGTGTTCACCTTACAAACACAAGGTCCAGGGTTTGATTTTCAGATGGGGTAAATGGCTAGGCTTAAAATGGCCCACAAAGGCAGTTAGCCTAGTACTAACCTATGAACCTATGATTGTCTGATTGGGACATGCAGATATGCCTCTTTTAGGTCTAAGGTCACAAGCCAAGTCTTCTTGCCCAGCATGGGTAGAAGCTGCTGCAGAGTTAACATTTTGAATTTTGGAATGTCCAGAAATGTGTTTAGAATAGACAGGTCCAGTATTGGTCTCCAGGGCTTTGTCCTTTCTGGGCACCAAGAACAGTCTTGAATAAAATCCTATTCCCTGCTCTTGTTGTGGTACTCGCTGAATGGCCCTCATGTCCATGAGGGATGAAACTTGTTTTTGTGCCTCTGCCCATTGGTTGTGTGGCAGGTCTGACATACCATTTGCCCTTGGCAGGGTGTGAAAGTGGAACCTGTAGCCTTGTGACACTATATTCAAGACCCATTTGTCCTGGGTGATCATGTGCCAATTTTGTGAAAAAAGTGCTAGTTTTCCCCGTAAAGGAGCTGCCAGAAGATTTTTTATTTATTTTTATTTTTTATTTTATTTTACATTTGTTGACTGGGCTGGTCTAGCTGGATACATGTCCATTTTCAGTAGAGGCCCGGGGAGATAAGTTCCAGAGTTTAAGATGAATTTACATTAAAGAAATAGCACGAAAGTAGAGAGTAAAAAAAAAAAGTACAAAAAGAGTACAAACAGAAAAATAAAAAGCATTATAACTGCAGACATAGTTATAAAGTGTGAAAATACATTAGTTGTAACAACTGTTATGTGACAAGGATAATGTTACAAGTGACATTTTGAAGAAATACTAGCAAAATGTACAATTGTTTTTTTTTTTTTGAAATAGGAGAAATATGACAGTGGATGCAAATAAGAGGTAGGTTATAGGATATAGGTTTTAGTCAGGTGTCAAAAGCTAGAGTTAGTCAGGATTAGTACAGGGGCACAGGCATTGTGATTTGAGGTGGAGTTTAAGTCTCTTTTTGAAGAGAGATTTTGAGGGAATAGTAGAAAGTTCAGAGGGAAGCAGGTTCCAGTGCGTTCCAACAGTGTTGGAAAAGAGGGAATCACCAGCCTTGTTGTTTGCTTTGTCAATATTTACAAGAAGTTTGTGTGCGGATCTTAAGAGATTTTAGGTTATGGTAGGGGTAGATAGTATAGGTGTTTTGTCAGGTTGATACAGTATTTGATGGGCAATGGTTAATTGATTAATTTTAAGTTGCTTCTGAAATTTAAGCCAGCCTAGTTGCTTTAGATTAGTACAATGATGGGTTCTGAAAGGGTTACCTGTAGCAAATCTAGCTATGTTGTGGTAAGAGTTTTCTAATATAAGAAGATTATTTTTTGACAAGTTAGTAAATATGGGTGAGGCATAGAGGAGGGGAGAGATAAGGTGGGAGTGGGCAATAGTGATTCTAGATTCTGGAGTGAGGAAAGGTTTGATCCGGTAAAGAGAGCCTATTGTTTTGTTAATATTTTTCAAAGTGTTGCTTGGTGCTGGCAGGGGAAGTGCTTGGTGCTGGCAAGGGAAAGTCATTGAGACTTTTTTCTGTATGGCTGTGATTTATCCTCTCCGCTTTTGGAGGTAGAAGCACCCCATTGTTTAGACCTGTATGAGCCTTGGGGCTGGGATCTGCCTCTGGGGTGTCGGGATCTGCCTCTGTGGCCTGTGACATTGGAAAGGACCAATTCTTTGTAGGCCAGTTCTTGCTAAATCTGGGAGGCTGTACCTGTAAGAAATCCTTCACTGTTTGCATAGATTTAGCTTTGTCCTCCGTGTTCAACACCTCTTCTGCTTTAACACCAAACAAGGTATCATGCTGTAATGGAGCATCTAATAATTTTGCTTCAACATGATCAGGCAGATTCTGTTCCTTTAACCAAGCATGCCTCCTAATGACAAAACTCGCAACAGCGGCCCTGCAGGAGGCCTCCAGATAATCAAAACCACATTGCAAAGTATGCTTTCCCACTTGTTCAGCTGCATGCAATAAATCCTGCATTTCTTTGTTTTCTGCACATTCAGAATTTGTCAACATTTTCTGTTTAAGCAGTGACATACGGTATTGCTGATATTTAAGCATATGAAACTGACAATTTAAGGCCCTTGCGGCCAAGGTAGCAGAAGTGTAAATCTTTTCCCCCATCTGTCCAGGGCCCTTGAATCCCTATCAGAGGGGATAGGGTTTTTTGCAATTGAAGCCTTGACCCCTTTGGGACCCTGAAAGATGGTCTCTGGGTCAGCAGCAGGGTTTTTATAAAGAAATTTATGTGAAACAGGAACCCTGTAGTATTTGTCTGGCTTAACAGGAGCTGGTGGTAGAGAGTCAGGAAACAGTCCAGACTCTGAAAATACATCATCTACAATGTCTAAAACAGGAGGAATAGCAAGGGGCCTGTGCTGAGGTAGTAAAGGGAAGTCTCAAAGCCTTTTCTTAGATGGAGTAATCTTGGCTCTCCCAGTGGAAGTGCTCCCTCATAGTATGCAGGGTCTCCCCAAAAGAATAATCCTCAGGAGGAGAGGCTGAAGGGATAGATTCTTCAGCATCAGAATCCTCATAGGGAGGAAGAGAGTATTCCTGTTCAGAAGAGAAATCAGAGGAAATGGAAACTTGATCTGAAGATTCATATTCTGTCTCTTGCCTAGGCCTCTTATCAGGAGGGGGATGGGAACCCCTGATCAAAATAATTAGGTCTTCGGCCATTTTAAGCATCTGTTTTTTAAGCATGGAGGCCTGCCCGGGGGAATATTGTACTTGTTTCTTTGTCTTTAGAGGTGCTTTAGTCTTTGCCATTGAAGCTGAAGTAGTTTTCACATAACTGTGTAGGCCTGAAAACACCTTCAGAAGCCGATGCCTGCCCAGCAGCTCCGGACCCATCTGAGGGAATAGTTTCCGAGGGTCCAATACCTTGAGTTTCCAGCGGCCTAGTTGGCTCAGTGTGGGTGTCGGAAGTGGCCTGTGGCTCTGAGGTAGCGGGCATCAAGGGCTGCAAAAGCACCTCACTGAGAACAGGCGACTGGCCTAGCAGATGCCTCGTCGGTTTTGGACCTCGGATGCCTGTCCTTTTGTTTGTGCTTTTTATAAACTCTGGTAGTTGGCTGTTCAGATGGCATTATATAATTAAATCGTCTGCCAAAGTAATGAAATGCAAAATCGAACCAACGCTTAATAGTGCGCTGGTTAAATCTAGCATAAAACCGACAGCTAGCAACATCATGGTCAGGGCCTAGGCAAGGAATACAGTAAGAATGAAAATCCTTATGAGGTACTTGCTTCCCACAAGAAATACAATTAACTTTTTCTGACATCGGTCTGGAGAAAGAAATAAGTTTCCCCAATGGTACTTAGCTTTAATGAAGACTTCGGATCTGACATTTGAACTTGAAAATCTCAGGAGTTGGCCGACTGGCACTTGTGAACTGCTTTTGCTTTGGGCAGAGCGTGGCAAGAAAGACTGAAGAAAATGACTTTGGCTGCATCTTTTATACCCCTGGCGCACTGAAGTCAGGGAGGAGGCGACAGCAACCAACGCCGGACCAGGACTTTGGAATTCAGGCCAACTGCGGGTAGCCTGCCAGCAGGATAACACAATTGTAATGACTGCAACAGTGAAACACTATGAACATCCGTCGGTGCCGAGCTACCAGCTCCGAAAATCCTCGGATCCAAGAGCCCCGAAGCACAGATCAGGGAAGGAGAGATGGGGTGGAAAAAGGGCATCTGTATTTGGGTCTGAATGAATCTCCGCATCATCCTGTCCATGTCCAAGTCCGATAAACAAAGTCGATCACAAAGAGGCCACCGACTCGGATCTGGCTGGTCTGCGCAATGACAGGGAGGAAGGCCTCGGGTCTGAATGTTCCAACGGCTCCGGTGAGAAACAAAGAGACCGGAGCAATGGAGAAAATGGCCTCATGGCCTTAGAAGGGGGACTAAAAGAGCTCCCTGTCCGGGGATATCTTGCGAGGTCTGTCCTTTCTCTTGTCCCTATCCTCTTTGCGCCTTTCTCTGTCCTTTTCCTTGTCAGCCATGCTGACTGTAGATTTTTTATTAGGCCCAGCACCAGAAGAAGAGGGAGTTTGTGTCCCTGTCTGGGTGGGAGGTTGAGCACTAGGTACTGAGGCCATGGCAGATTCCAGCATGGATGCAGGGGAGAAGGCCTTTGGCTACTAACTTGGCCTTCCAATCCCTGAGGGCCCTAGGATTGAACCCGGTGCAGATAGCACATTGAGTGGACAATGTGCCACTCCCAAGCAAATCACACAGAGTGTGACCATCAGCCCGGGGGAGAGCTTATGGCCACACACTGTACATTTCTTGAAAACAGATTTTGGCTGATCAGCCATGGTCCTGCACCCAAAAAGAAAACATTACCTACCAGAAAAACCACACAAACACAGGTAGGGGAAGGGCAGGCCTAACGACTACTCTACAGAGTTTAACAAAACTTTTTCTTTTTTTTTATTAAAACCGACGAACAAGCGATACACTAAAAAGGGAAGAAAGGGAAATAAGCACTCAGACACACAAAGATTAAGCATTAATAACACTTACTATCCCTGAGCTCAGAGCAAAGAAGACCACGATACACACTACTGGCGCGGCAAACGAGATCTGTGGGAAGGTAGGAGATGGTAGTGCATTATGGGTAAGGGAAAGAGCTCGGAGAAGATGCCAGAAAAAAAGCTGCCGGCTCGGATCCGATACAGATCCGTATACCCACAGGTTGCAGATAAAATGAAGTTAACTACTTCAGATGGCTTGTTTTGAAATAGCCTTCCCCTCTGCCCCAGCAGCAAATGCCACTAGCAATTGTTTAGATTTTCTTCGAAATTTAGTTCTGTCCAAGTAGAATCCAAGTTATCTGTGCACGTCCAAGGAATGCAGAATCCGTTCCCCTTTGTTCTGTGGATTGGGATAGAAAGTTGGCAAATGAATGGACTGGTTAAGAGCCACATTGGAAACTACCTTGGGCATGAAGGATGGATTGGTCCTCAGATACCCTGCCCGCATGAAAGATTATGAAAGGCTCCACTGCCATAAGGGCCTGTAATTCAGATATCCTTCTAGCTGAAGTGATTGCTAAAAGGAAGGCTGTTTTCCAAGAAAGAAATTTTAAGTCTGTAGTAGCAGCTGGCTCGAAAGGAGGTAAAGTGAGCTTCTCCAAAACAAAGTTAAGGTTCCAGGCAGGGGTAGGAGTTCTCCTGAGTGGCCTCAAGTTCTTTGCCCCTCTGAGATGCTGCTTGAGCAGGGGATGAGAAAGAGAGGTGGTTCTGTGCAACACTGAGATGAAACAGCTGAAGTGTGGATTTTAATAGAGGAAAGACAGGCCTTTGTGAAGCATCTCAGTTAAGTATTGCAAAATCTGAGGTAAATTGGGCGCTGCTGTGCTCATCCCTAAAGATTGGTTCCAGGCACAGAATCTTTTCAATCTGTCAGCATAAGATTTTCTAGTACTTCTCGCCTCCAAGATGACATCCATCACAGGTTTGGCTGAGGGATTCCAAGGGTGAATTTAAGTGATTAGCCAAGCTGCAAGGTTCAATGTTGGGAGCTGAGGGTGCAGAATTTGGTTCTCCTGCTGAGACAGCATGGAAGGTGTCTGAGGCAGGTGCCATGGAGACATTTGTGACACTGCGCAGGAGAGGGTACCAGTGTTGGCATGGCCAGTCTGGAGCAATTAAAATCATTCTTGGTTTGTCATTTGACTTTTAGCAGAACTTTGGAGAGCAGAGGCAGAGGGGGAAAGGTGTAGACTGATAGGTTTTCCCAGCTGAAGGACAGAGCATCCACTTTCCAGGCTTTTTTGTGGGGAGTCCTTGCACAAAATTTGTCCAACTGGTAGTTCTGGGGGGAGGCAAATAGATCTATGTCTGGGCTCCCCCATTTACTTGTCAACATGTTGAAAATCCATGGTTCCAGTTTCCACTTGTGTGGGTCTATGAGATTTCTGCTTAATCAGTCTGTCAGTGTATTCAGTTTTCCTGGCAGGAATTGAGCTTGTAGTTGCACTTGGTAGCTCAAGGCAGTGTTCCACAATGCCATGGCTAGTCTGCAGAGGGGGTAGGAATGTGTAACCCCCTGCTTGTTTATGTACCACATAACTGTGGTGTTGCCCATCTTTACCATTAGTTGTCCTGGAAGAATGTAGTCCTTGAAGGCTGTCAGAGCATTCTGTACAGCTAAAATTTCTTTTTGATTGATATGCAGGTGCATTTGATTTGAGTTCCACTTGCCCTGAATGTACTTCCCTGCCAGTTGAGCTCCCCATGCATAGTCTGATGAGTCTGTAGTTAGGGTTTGGACGGCAGGGGGTAGTGTGAATGGCAGTCCCTTGTTTTGGTGGCAGGTCTCTGCCCACCACAGGAACTCCAGGCGTAGGCAAAGTATGAAAGGAATCATTGTTTCCAGGCTGTAACAATGTTGACTCCATAGACTTAAGTACCACTGAAGTTTCCTCATATGCAGTCTTGCATATGGAATTAGAAGAATGCAGGAGGCCACAAACCTCAAGGCTTGCAGTATTTGAGAGGGTACCAGTTGTGATTTATTTTCGTTTATGGCGTATCCCACACAAGTTAGAAACCATTTTACAAGATTATTTAGAAGTATGGCCTGATTTTCTGCCTGAATTAGACAATCGTCCAGGTATGGATATATTTGAATATTTCTTTGCCTGCAAAATGCAATTACTAGAGCCAGGTACTTTTTGTGAATACCCTGGGCGCAGTAGACAAGCCAAAGGGCAATGCAGAGAACTGATAATGCAAATAGCCTGCTTTGAAGTGTAGGTATATTTTGCAAGATTCCCTGCTTGGGATATGCAGGTAAGCTTCTTTTAAATTTAGAGTTGCCAACCAGGCATCTTTGCCTAGCGTAGGAAAGTAACTGTTGAGTCAGCATCTTGAATTTTGGAATGTCCAGAAAGGTGTTTAGAGCAGACCGGTCCAGAATTGGATGCCATGATTTGTCTTTTCTGGGTACCAGGAAAAGCCTGGAATTGAATCCTTGTCCCTTTTCCTCTTCTGGCACCGGTTAAATAGCCCCCATGTTTAAGAGGGAAAGTACTAGTTTTTGAGCCTCTGCCCACTGATTTGGGGTCAGGTCTGGCCACCCGTTTGGTGTTGGCAATGTGTGAAAATTAAATCTGTATCCCTGGGACACTATTTAAAACTCATTTGTCCTGGGTTATGAGTTCTCAGTTTTTTGCATGAAGTGCAATTTTTCCCCCCAAAGGGGCGGCTAAAAGGCAAGTGCTTGATAATTTTAAAGGAAAGTCATTGAGACCGTTTTCCATAGGGGGTGTCTTATTTCCAGATTTGGAAGTGGAGCCCCCCCCCCCATTGCTTAGTTCTGAGAGTCCCCTGGGACTGAAACCTGGTGCTTTTGGTGCGTCTGGGTTTGTCTTGAGAGGATCTGGAAGGAGCTGGAAAGGACCAATTCTTAGTAGGCTAGTGCCTACTAAAATCTTCGAGGTTGTACTTGTAAGAAATCTTTTACAGTTTGCATAGATTTAGCTTTATCTTCCATCTTTTTTAGAACTTCTTCAGCCTTATTGCTATACAGGTGGCCCTGATTTAAAGGAGCATCCAACAATTTTGCTTTAACATGATCAGGCAGAGATTGCTCCTTAAGCCAAGCATGCCTTCTAAGTAAAGACCCAGTAACAGCAGCCCTGCAAGAGGCCTAATCAAAACCACATTGCAAAGCAGGTTTTCCAACTTGTTCTGCAGAATGCAATAAATCCTGTAAATCTTTGTTTTCCACAAAGTCAGAAATCATCATTTTCTGTTTAAGCAGTCCAATAATATGCTGTTGATATTTTAGCATATGAAACTAGCAGTTTAAAGCCATGATTGCCAAGGTTGCAGAAGTATAAACCTTTTTACCCCATCTATCCAGCACCCTGGAGTCTCTATCAGAAGGGGTAGGATTTTTAGCAGCAGAAGCCTTAAAGTCTCTGGGCCCCTGAGAAATGTTTTCTGGATCCGCAACAGGATTTTTGAAAAGGAACTTGTGGGACTCAGGAATCCTGTAGTATCGGTCAGGTTTACTAGGAGCCGGAGGCAGGGAATCGGGGCCATAACAGATTCCGAAAACACATCAACAATGTCTAGTACAGGAGGTAGAGCCAAAAGCCTATGCTGAGGTAGAAGGATGTCTCTAAGCCTCTTTTTTGATTAAGAAAATTCCTGACTTTCCCAGTGGAAATGCTCCCTTAAGGTATGTAAGGTTTCCCAAAAAGAAAAGTCCTCAGAGGGGGATGCAGAGGGAATGGAATCCTCTGGATCAGAATCCTCATAAGTAGGTATGGACAAATCCAGGTCACTGGAAGAATCTGAAGAAACAGAGTTCTGGTCAGAAGATTCATAGTCAAGCTCAGCCCTAGGCCTCTTAGAGGGGGGGGGGGGTTGACTACCCTGATTAGAGTATTAAGTATTAAGATCTTCAGCCATTTTGATAACTTGTTTTTTAGGCATAGGGGCCTGACCATGTGGCCTGGGCATTGTTTTTTTAGACAGATCGAGATTTAGACCCTAGTATAGAAGGTGGAGTCGGTTTAATATGCAAGTCTGTAGGCCTGAATACACCTTCAGAAGCCGGTGCCTCACAGTGGCTCCAGACCCATCCAAGGTAGAGACATCTGTGGGTTCCATAGGTGAAGCATCCTGCGGCATACTCGACTCCGAATGGGTCTCAGTAGAGGCCTGCGTGTCAGAAGTAGCGGGTATCAGGGGCTGCGAAAGTGCCTGAGTACTGGCGACTGGCTTAGGAGAAGCGTCGTCGGCAGTTTTGGACCTAGACGGCCTTTCTTTGCTTTTTTTCGGAATTCCAGTACTCGGATGGCTAATAGACGTCATTTCTGGATAATTAAACCAAGAACCAAAATAGATGCAAAAATGTAAAGATGACAGTGCGCTGATTAAATAAAGCACAAAACCGATAGTAAGGTACATTGTGGTCAGGGCCTAGGCAAGGAATACAGTACAAATGAAAATCTTTGAGGTATTTGCTTTTCACAAGTAATGCAATTATTAACTTTTACTGACAATGGTAAGGAGCAAGAAAAAGTTTCTCCAATGGGGTACTTAGCTTTGTTGAAGACTTCGGTTCTGAAACTCGAAAATGAAAATTTCCGGAGTCGGCCGACCGGCACTTGTGAACTGCTTCTGCTTCGGGCACCGCACGGCAAGATAGACTGACATAATGGCATCGGCTGCATGTTTTATACTCCTGACGGCCTGACATCATGGAAGAAGGGACAGCAACCGACAGAGGACCCAAGACTGTTAATCAGGCCGACTGAGGGCAACCTGCCAGCAGATTACCCAAATGTAATGACTGCAACAGTGAAACACGAAGAACATCTAAGTAGTCATGGTAAGGCACAAAACTAACCGACTAGAAGATTTCAGCCTGGGAGGCCCCTCACTCCAAACACATGGCAACTAGAAATTGTGCTCTTCCCTCACATCCTTCTCATAAGGGTTTTTTTTTTTTTTGTGGGGCTTCCTCCATAAGCTTGGCCAATGCCATGGTAGCCTTGAAAGCACACAGCCTTTCCATGCAATGCAGCTTTTGACTGATGTGAACACAGTAAGGACATTTAGGAAAGTCACACCTAGGTCTCAAAAAACAGGCACCATAAGTGGAAGTCTTTATGTGGGTCTGCTTACTACATGTAATACAGCTAGAAGCTTTAGCATCCGATATCCATACCAGATGGCTGAAATACTTCCAAAAGTATAAATGTGCACAAAAATAATCATTTCCCAAACGGGTTACTTACCTGAAAAGTCCAGAAACCAAGCTAAAAAATAGAACAAAGGTTAGCACAATATTCTTGTCTGCACTCATGCTACAGTGGGGGAAAAATAAAGTAAAATGCAAGGTAACATCCATCTTACACCATGGATGCATTGATATTCAGATGTGAGGCTGTCCACCTTCACAGGAAGGAGAAGGACGCAAATCTCTGGAAGTCTGTGCAGAAATCAGGCCCTTCTGAAGCAGAAGCAGCAAGACGTTACTACTGCAACTATGGATGACACAATGAAAATTTCAGGTTGTACAGTTCAATCATTTTACTTTTCGTATAATTACTCTTTATCCCCTCAAACTTGATCTTAAGCTGGGACTTTTAGCATGTGTTTGGCAGTTAAAGGCTCTGAAGAACAGGACTGCAAAAATGTTAGGTCTTCTTCCTTACTCTGTCAAGGATCTTATTCTCCCTGTCACGAAGGCTGCAGACCTTGTTGGACTTGCAGTAGCTCCTCACTGGCATCCATGAACACCACAAGTGGGTGTAACAGGGCTCTTACATAAGAATTTACAGAAATTCTCCACCCTGTGAAACATGAACAGGCTTCCTAAAAATGATATGGTATGCTTAGGAGCTCCCTGTACCTATATCCCAGCCAGGGTGTATTCCTTGGCTTCTCATTTAAAGTAGCTCTACATCTTCTTAAGAGCATTTCAAAATAAACTATCTTCTGATGGGGATGCAAAAGATGGGGTGTTCTTAGTGTCGAGCTCAAATGGCAGAAGTGGTGGGGGACCAGACATGATCCATGTGGGCCAGTTATTTCACCTGACTCTAGAGTCTGGATCTTCAGAAAAGGAGAGGATCCCCCCTTTTGAAGAGGGGGACCACTAACACTGATGTTTTTAGTAGATGACTGAATGTTCAAGAAAACCTTACGCAAGTTTCACTAAACATGGTGCGGGAACCTGATATGTTTGAAAGGGGTCTTGTCTAGCAGTTACTGAGAGAAGATGGCAGACATCTACTTTTACTCAGACTACTGTGGACTGACACCACCTTGGGAAAGCACTGGGATGCAAATGGACACCTATGACATCAATTCAAGACTACGACCTTCTCATGAGCAAGGACCGAGTGGATGCCACCCTGTCTCTTAAAACATATCAGCAGTGGAACCAGGCATCCACAAAGCAGCATCTGAAATGGCTGTTACTTGAAAGGATTCAGTCAATCTGCTCATGAACTGCAGCAAAGAACTAAAGATCGTGGGGACAGATACTGTTGGGGTCTGCCTGGGCTGAAGGGGGAAGTGCATCAAGCCTGGAAATTCAGGACAGCCATTAACTTTCAGCAGCTGAAGTCTAATGTACCATTACTGCAACAGTGATACATATGATGAACATACACATTTTTTTTTTTTTTTTTTTTTTTTTTTAACTGTCGTGTAATATTCAGCACAAATGAGATGCTTTACTGTCATAAGGAGCAGTACAAATTATCATAGTTGATCCATATTCCACTGATTACTGCACATAAAGGAGTCATCCAAAAAGCTTAGAAAAAAAAGTCCCATTATTCAAATTTTAGCATTAGTCATCACCATTTTAAGCTTAAAATAATACCACTGAAGTATGTGTCCCAGTAAATAACTACTACAAAAGCTAATCTTTTAATTAATGCTAGACTTCATAAGCACAAGAATTCGCAGTGTTTTTTTTTTTTTTGCTAGTCACCACGAAAAGCAGACACCAGCAGCTCCTATCCTTTCTCTTTGGTTACCCACTATCCTCATACTGTTTGTGTATATTCTCCTGCTCTGCACTTTACCCTTCCCTGAACTCATTTCTAGCCGCACTCATAATTGCCTTTCCTAGTGCACCTGCCCTATTTTACTGTCTTCAGACTCTTGCATATTAATTTTCTTTTGTTTTGCCCTGCTTTTAGCTGCTAGTAATACCTCTCTCTCCCCCTGCAAAGCCCCTCACTATTATAGCTTATTTTAAACATACAGCATTGGGTTTCCTTCAAGTAAATCTACTTGTGTAGCTTGAGGCCAGTGTCCTTTTGTATGCTTACTTCTGCTCATATTTTCTTTTTATTTTATTTATGATGACTATACCTTTAGAAACTTTATATCCTTGTCTCAAGCTAGTTTTTCACTATCTTTTCTGATTGTTTCTATGACTTCATCTTGACCAGGGTGCTAGCCTGCTCACCCGTTCACGCTAGGGCTCACTTCGCTCCCCTACCTTACCCCCATTCCCACACACCCCATTACAATTACCTTTATACCTAACTATCCCTCCCCTTCTTGTCCCACTAGCCACTACAATTCCACTTCCTGCCTATTGCCACATCCACCTTACTAATTCTGTCAATCTTGTCAACACCACTTCATCCATACCACCGTCTCTCTACCTACTCTATCCGACCATATTTTATTCCAACATGTATTTTCTAATATCTTCTACACTACTCCTTATTTTCTCTATCTCCACCTCTTAACACTCCAATCTCACTGACCCACTCCTATGTTCACCAACTTCTCACTCATACAACATATATCCAACTACTTCATCTTTTACTATCTCCCCTAATCTCTTTACTACCTCTATCTCTAGTCTATATAAAATATCCATAATACAGGTTTTTAAACCCTCCGACAAAGCTATGTCAAAACTATACAAACTCCATCTAGCATCTACTACACACAAAATTGCAAACACACCAAAGGTGAATGAACGCCAGGAATACAGGATACTGTGCTGGAAACACTTAATTTATTGACATAAAATAGGTTGAGCGCTTTCTACAGAAGTAAATCTGTCTTCTTCAGAACATCATAGCATGGAATCATGACGCTTATATATCATAATTGAAGTAAAAAGCCCGCCCTAAATTGTAATTAAACAATAAATCAATTATTAAAACAGTGCTATCTTACACATTTCATACAAATGCAATGTATACATCTTGCTACATAACCACACTGAAAATATAGTTCATATAATTTCGAACCCTACTAATCTAAAAGCAATAAATATCTAAATCACTATTTTATATATACTAAATAAGCAAAATCACAAATTATTAAAAACAGTTATATAATGCCATTTGATTATTTTTCTAAAAGTGGAATAAAATGCCTTCTAAAGTGGCTATCAATCAAGATATGTATAATATATATCAATCATGATATTGGTAGAAAAAATATTTGTGAGTTGAATTTATAAAATAAAATATATATATATGTAACATATTGCCCAATGCATGTAACACATTATGTGACATATGATATATAATATATAATATAATATATGACATACAATATAATATGGAATGCAAACATTATATAATTACTGTAATAAATATAACAACATATTGCACAATTTATTGAACTAAACCCTGACTAGTGGTTTTGTAGGAATCATTTCATTAAGGCCTGGGGGGGTGGCTGCATCCAACCTTATCTGCCACCTGATTTTCCCCAACAACAGCTTTTATGTTACCCCCTGGGTTGGGGAAAACAACATCTAGAATTGCAAACTTGAATAGCTTGCACTGTGGACTATTAATAAGATGTCTTGATAGTGCATTATTAATGTCACACTTCCTTATACAGTATATATGATCATATATCCTGTTTTAAGACATCCGTCTTACCCACATAGAAACTCTTGCAGGTTTGACAAACACTTAAATATATAACATGCTTAGATAAACAATTACCATTAGAAACCAAATCTTACTCTTTAAACAATTGTTCAAAGTGATGTTGGGTGTATCCAAAATATAATTGCAATAATTACATTGGCCACATCTTCTAGTGCCTGTCCTCTTCACATTAATGTTTTTCTGGAATTTAGATTTTAATTCAATTATTCTTTTAAGTTATTTCCAGTTTTATACACGTGTGGCTCATCAGTAATCTTGCTTTTAATGGTCTGATCTCTGGTCATGATATTCCAATTTGTGGTAATAATCTTTTTTACCTCTTTTGAATATTTACCATATTGGATAATACATGACCTTGTGTATGTGTTTGTATTTTTGCTCTCAGCCGCTTCCCTCTGACCCGCTATATTCGAACTAATATCTCCTACGGGGTGTAGATTTGGATATACCCACCCCCAAAGTGGCTTATATTTTAATCCCATTCATTCTTGACATATCCTGTAATGTCTTTCACCATATTTGGATATCCTTGTCCAAGAACAACTGGCCAATATATTCCAATTCTTGGTCCACTATATGTCTCTCAGTAGTCATGCGTGCAGCAATGCACTGCCCCTTGATAATGCCCTCTTGGTGTTATATGTGTGCACTACTATAGTGCAGGTAGCCATTACTAAAAGTATCTTTTCTGTGGATTTTGGAGTGAAATTCATTGTCCTTGCTGTAGATCTGGACATCCAAGTAATTTATACTGTGCCTATCATATTGATGGGTGAATTTGAGGTAATCCTAGTATTGTTGATGTAACTAATGAATTCATACAATACTTCAACTTCACCTTCAAAGTATAAAGATATCGTCCAAATAACGGACATATCTTTTAATAGAGGACATCAATTTGAATTTAAAATGAATTCACTTCCCAATCCAACAGTACCATATTGGCATAAATAGCACAGGCAGTGCCCATGGCTACCCGTTTTCTGTCTATAATACTCCCCTCATAATAGATGTAATTATGGTCTAGAACAATGTCCATAAATTCTGTGAGGAGGGAGATGTCATCTGGCCTAGTCCACTCACCCTCATACTACTAATAAATCTAGATATTCCGTCATCCTTAGGAATACAGGAAAATAAATCCTGTACATCTATTGTCACATAAATTAATCTGGGGACCATAGTTCCTTTTAAACAGGCCCAAAACTCCAGGAGTCTTTCATAATATGTTCAACTATATCTTAAATATGTTTGAGTTGATAGTGGATGACTTGTCCAAGGTTAAAGGCTTTACTGGCATTGCCAGATATGGTAGAGCGAAAGGGTGGATCATATATATCCTTGTGGACCTTAGGAATGCCCGTAATAGTCGCCAGAATGGGAAATTCAACTTTAAGAAATCTATATAGATCTTCATTTATTCTATTTTCCACTATGAATTCTTCTAAGTATGAATCAATTCGACTGTGGGCTATGTTGACCTCATTTATAGAAGAGGGAGTATACTGTGTGGAATTATTTAGAAGATTGAAAATTTTACTTTTATATTGTTCCTGATCATAGAATACTATTCCCCCACCCTTGTCCGCAGTAAGAATGCGAATATTACTATATTATTGTCACACAGTGCTTGAATAGCATCCATCATGTCATTACCAAATTGTTGCCCTTTGTATTTGTACTTACATTTGTTATATAAGGAATATACCTCAGTATTTACTACATTTTCAAAAGATGTCAGTGTGTTACACATGGGTGAAAAGTACTCTTTTTCTTGAGTCCCTCAATCTGATTTGAACTAATACTGTTCTGATTTTTAAAAAATATACCCAAATTTAATTTTCTCAAACAATTTTAATTCAACTAGGGTATCTGTTATCTTTATTACGTTGTTTTCGATGGATTCCATGCAGGAGATGCTTAATGTTTCCAATCACTGACATCTTTTGAAAATGTAGTAAATACTGAGGTATATTCCTTATATAACAAATGTAAGTACAAATACAAAGGGCAACAATTTGGTAATGACATGATGGATGCTATTCAAGCACTGTGTGACAATAATATTCTTACTGGGACAAGGGTGGGGAATAGTATTCTATGATCAGGAACAATATAAAAGTAAAATTTTCAATCTTCTAAATAATTCCACAGTATACTCCTTCTATAAATGAGGTCAACATAGCCCACAGTCAATTGATTCATACTTAGAAGAATTCATAGTGGAAAATAGAATAAATGAAGATCTATATAGATTTCTTAAAGTTGAATTTCCCATTCTGGCGGCATTCCTAAGGTCCACAAGGATATATATGATCCACCCTTCGTCCTATCATATCTGGCAGTGCCAGTAAAGCCTTTACCTGGACAAGTCATCCACTATAAACTCAAACATATTTATGATATAGTTGAACATATTATGAAAGACTCCTGGGAGTTTTGGGCCTGTTTAAAAGAACTATGGTCCCCAGATTAATTTATGTGACAATAGATGTACAGGATTTATTTTCCTGTATTCCTAAGGATGACGGAATATCTAGATTTATTAGTAGTATGCGAGGTGAGTGGATTAGGGCCCATGACATCTCCTCCTCACAGAATTTATGGACATTGTTCTAGACCATAATTACATCTATTATGAGGGGTATTATAGACAGAAACGGGGTAGCCATGGGCACTGCCTATTTATGCCAATATGGTACTGTTGGATTGGGAAGTGGAATTCATTTTAAATTCAAATTGGATGTCCTCTATTAAAAGATATGTCCGTTATTTGACGATATCTTTATACTTTGGGAAGGTGAAGTTGAAGTATTGTATGAATTCATTAGTTACATCAACAATACTGATTACCTCAAATTCACCCATCAATATGATAGGCACAGTATAAATTACTTGGATGTCCAGATCTACAGCAAGGACAATGAATTTCACTCCAAAATCCACAGGCTACCTGCACTATGGCATTATCAAGGGCAGTGCATGACTACTGAGAGACATATAGTGGACCAAGAATTGGAATATATTGGCCAGTTGTTCTTGGACAAGGATATCCACCCAATATGGTGAAAGACATTACAGGATATGTCAAGAATGAATGGGGATTAAAATATAAGCCACAATCTACACCCGAGGAGATATTAGTTCAATATAGCGGGTCAGAAAATACAAACACATACACAAGGTCATGTATTATCCAATATGGTAAATATTCAAAAGAGGTAAAAAGATTATTACCACAAATTGGAATATCATGACCAGTGATCAGACCATTAAAAGCAAGATTACTGATGAGCCACACTTGTATAAAACTGGAAATAACTTAAAAGAATAATTGAATTAAAATCTAAATTCAGAAAACATTAATGTGAAGAGGACAGGCACTAGAAGATGTGGCCAATGTAATTATTGCAATTATATTTTGGATACACCCAACATCACTTTGAACAATTGTTTAAAGAGTAAGATTTGGTTTTCTAATGGTAATTGTTTATCTAAGCATGTTATATATTTAAGTGTTTGTCAAACCTGCAAGAGTTTCTATGTGTAAGAATGGGTAAGGCGGGCTGTCTTAAAACAGGATATATGATCATATATACTGTATAAGGAAGTGTGACATTAATAATGCACTATCAAGACATCTTATTAATAAGTCCACAGTGCAAGCTATTCAAGTTTGCAATTCTAGATGTTGTTTTCCCAACCCGAGGGGGGAACAAAAAAACTGTTGTTGGGGGACGGGGAAACAGGTGGGAGGTAAGGTTGGATGCACCCCCAGGCCTTAATGAAATGATTCCTACAAAACCACTAGTCAGGGTTTAGTTCAATAAATTGTGCAATATGTTGTTATATTTATTACAGTAATTATATAATGTTTGCATTCCATATTATATTGTATGTCATATATTATATTATATATTATATATCATATGTCACATAATGTGTTACATGCATTGGGCAATATGTTACATATATATATATTTTATTTTATAAATTCAACTCACAAATATTTTTTTTCTACCAATATCATGATTGATATATATTATACATATCTTGATTGATAGCCACTTTAGAAGGCATTTTATTCCACTTTTAGAAAAATAATCAAATGGCATTATATAACTGTTTTTAATAATTTGTGATTTTGCTTATTTAGTATATATAAAATAGTGATTTAGATATTTATTGCTTTTTAGATTAGTAGGGTTCAAATTATATGAACTATATTTTCAGTGTGGTTATGTAGCAAGATGTATACATTGCATTTGTATGAAATGTGTAAGATAGCACTGTTTTAATAATTGATTTATTGTTTAATTACAATTTAGGACTTCAATTATGATATATAAGCGTCATGATTCCATGCTATGATGTTCTGAAGAAGACAGATTTACTTCTGTAGAAAGCGCTCAACCTATTTTATGTCAATAAATTAAGTGTTTCCAGCACAGTATCCTGTATTCCTGGCGTTCATTCACCTTTGGTGTGTTTGCAATTTTGTTGTTTCGCTGGGATTATCATCTTTATCTACTACACACACTCTCCTCACTAAAAACCTACTTTTTTCTGGAGATATCCATCCCAACCCTAGCCCCCTCTTTTCTCCCCAAAACTACCTCTACACTGCCCCCATCTTACTCCTTTAACAGTCACCAACCTCAGTCACAACAATCTCCATCCAAATACTTAACTATTTACTCATTGAATATTCAGAGTCTAGCAAATAAAGTCACTGAGCTGCACTCATGGATAGCTCTCAATACCCCTCACATCCTCTCGAAATACTCCCACCAGGTTATAATATCTTCCAATCTGATATACCTGTAAAAAAGGGTGGTGGCGTGGCCATCCTCTACTCAAACATTCTTAACCTCTCACCATACCCTTCCCCAATTCCTGGCTTCCTCCCAGCTGAAATAATCATCCTTAACTGCCATCTGAATCCCCACAAAAAACCTGCAATTGCCTCTATCTACCTTCCTCCTGGTAACAATCTGCCCATTCTTGAAAACATCCTATCCTGGTTCTCCCACAACATACCATATGAGACACTTATCCTTGGTGATGTCAACATTGATTGGTCCAAACTTACAACTGACTCCCCCCAACTCGGTATCCACCTACACGGCTTCCACCAACTTATAACATCTCCCACTCGCTTCCATAAACATTCCTCTTCCAGCTCCACCATAAACTGGATCCTTACCAATTCCCCCCACCTTACCAGACCCCTCAGTGATCATCTCCCTACCACCATCTTAAGACACTACTCCCATATTCCTAAACCCCACCTTATCAAAAGACAGTCAAAAACTATCAACTTTCAATTCATCCCAATTTAACTCCATTCTCCACAACATAGATTGGTCCATTCTAAAACACCTCCCCCTAAACGATGCTGTAAGCACTTTCAATAGCATCTTCATGAATACTCTAAACTCCTTACCTCATTCTAGGAAGATCAGAGTAAAATCAAACCATGCTCCCTGGCTCTCCAAAGACACTAGGTCCCTTATGAAACAGAGATCATGCTTGGAAAACCTGGACTAAAACTAAACCACTTTTTCTTCAAAAATACAAGCAACTGAGGAACCTTGCAAAAAACATACAACTAATGACAAAAAGTTACACTATAGCTCTGCTCAGCTTAACAAATCCAATCCTCAAAAATTTTGGTCAACTATCAACATCATCCTATCCTGGAAAAAGTACAGTTTTGTACCTACCATAAATGTAGATGTCCGATAGATATGCAACTGCAGTCATAACATATGGGTTTGTCCTGCCTCAGGCAGCCCTCGGTCGGCCGAATTCCAAAGTCTGGGTCTGGCGTCGGCTGGTGTCGCCTCCTCTCCGACGTCACCACGGCTGGAGTATAAAGGCATCAGCCGACGCCATCTTCTTCAGTGTTTCTTGCCCCAGATGCCAGGTGCCCTCCTAGGAAGGCTAAATTTGGTAAATGGATAAAAAATAATCCCAAACATGCACAACAGTAATAAGCAGATACACCATAGGAATACCCCCAGCTAATGGGAAAAGGGGTAGGGACCCAAAAAGAAGGATACAGAGGGGTAGGAGGGTGGGAAAATCCAACTGCAGTTGCATATCTATCGGACATCTACATTTATGGTAGGTACAAAACTGTACTATGTCCTTCAAGAATGCAACTGCAGTCATAACATATGGGTTGAATACCATAGCTAAGCTGGGGGTGGATGGAACTAAGATAAGGATGGTGTAGCTAAAATCCCCTGCAGGACTGCCGAAGCAAAGCCTGCTCGGGATCTGGAATATAAGGGCAGGTTGTAGTGCTTGGTAAATGTATGCACGGAGCTCCATGTAGCAGCCTCTAAAATGTCCTTTGTTGCCACTCCTCTTAGGAAAGCTGTGGAAGTGGCCATAGCTCTGGTGGAATGTGGCCTAATATTGGCTGGCACACCTTTTCCATGGAAAGAATAGCAGAATCTTATGCAATGTCCAATCCATTTTGAAATGGTTTGTTTGGAGATTGCTTTTCCTTGCACTCCAGCAGCATAGGCTACAAACAGTTGGTCAGACTTTCTGGTGGCCTTAGTTCTGTCCAAGTAGTAACGAAGCTGTCTGTGTATGTCCAAAGTATGCAGTAGCTTTCCCCCCCATTTTGAGGATTGGGGAAGAATGCAGGCAGGTGAATAGCTTGATTTAGAGACACCCTGGAAATAACTTTGGGCATGAATGTAGGATTGGTTCTTAGGGAAACTCTGTCTTGATGAAAAATGAGGAAGGGGGGCACTGCCATGAGTGCCTGTATCTCCGAAACTCTTCTTGCAGATGTGACTGCCAATAAGAAGGCAGTCTTCCATGAAAGAAATTGCATTTCTGAACTTGCTGCTGGCTCAAATGGAGGAAGAGTTAATTTTTCCAACACATAATTGAGGTCCCATGCAGGTACTGGCTGTTTTCTGGAAGGTTTGATATTCTTTATTCCTCTTAGAAACTGTCTTAGCAACGGATGAGAAAACACTGGAGGGTCACAGTTGTATTTTGCTGAGATTGCTGAGGCATGAATCTTTATTGAAGGGTATGAAAGCCCAGTATGAAGTAGTTCTGCCAAGTATTCTAAAATCTGGGGTATACTCGGTAATGCTGTGTCCTGACCCCTGTTGGCATTCCAGATGCTGAATCTCTTCCATTTGGCTGAATATGTTTTTCTTGTGGAAGGCCTGCGTGCTTCCAGCAGGATTTCTTGAACTGATTTTGAGAGAATTAGGAGGAGAAATCATGTTAGCCTCCAGGCTGTCAGATGTAATGATTTCAGGTCTTGATGTACAGTCCTGTAATTGTGTTGTGCTAGGAGCAGGGGCCATGGGGTCAGAGGCCATGGTTCGGTCCGAGTTATGGTCAATAGCAATGGGTACCAATGCTGCCTTTGCCAGTCTGGAGCTATCAAAATACCTGTCGGTTGTTCTGCTTTGATCTTCACTATCAGGTGATGATTTAAATGGGAGGCGAAAAGATCTACATCCGGTCTTCCCCATGTCCTTGTCAGTTGAGAAAAAATGTGAGGATGCAGCATCCATTCGTGTGGATCCATGAAATTTGTGCTCAGGTTGTCTGCCAGTACATTGTCCTTGCCTGGTACAAACTGGGATTGTAGATGTATCTTCAGGCTCAGGGACTTTTCCCAGAGAAGCATTGTTAGTCTGCAGAGGGGATAAAAATGAGTGCCTCCCTGCTTGTTTATGTACCACATGACAGTGGTGTTGTCCGTCCTTATCAGTAAATGTCCTTGTTGTAGTGATTTTTCGAAAGTCTCGATTGCATGTATCACTGCCAACATTTCCTTTTGGTTTATGTGCAGGTGTCTTTCCTTTGGTGTCCATTGCCCTTCAATGCATCTGTCCTCCATGTGCGCCCCCCCATCCATGGTCTGAGGCGTCTGTTGTAATCATATGGCCTGCTTGAGATCTGTTGAAAGACGTGCCTATGTTTTGCTGACTGGCTTGAGCCCACCATAAAAATTCTTTTTGCAGACATGGAATAAGTGGGATTATGTCCTCTAGGCTTTGGCTGTGTTGAGACCATAAGTTTTTTAAATACCATTGCAGCTTTCTCATATGAAGTCTTGCCAAAGGTATCAGAAGGATGCAAGATGCCATGAACCCCAGGGCCTGCAGGATTTTCCTTGCAGTCAGCTGGGAGAGTTTTGCTAGGCCTTTGAAGTACTCTGGTAAATGCTGCTGTTTTTCCTCTGTGAGGTAGGCCATTTGGTTTTCTGTGTCCAATTTGGCTCCTAAGAATATAACCTGTTGGGATGGCAGTAGTTTTGACTTCTGAATGTTGCCCGTGTATCCCAAGGCCTGCAGTAGATGCATGACATAGTCCAAATTTTCTTTTAAGGTTTGTTTGTTGTCTGCTTGTATGAGGCAGTCCAAGTAGGGGTATATTTGAATCCCCTGCAGTCTGCACAGTGTGCCACTACTGATGCCAGGCATTTCGTGAACACTCTGGGGGCAGTAGATAAGCCAAACGGCAATGCTGAGAATTGATAATGCTCTGTCCCTGCAAGAAATCTGAGGTATCTTCTGCAGCTTTGTCTGACAGGGACATGCAGGTATGCCTCCTTGAGGTCCAGAGTGACCAGCCAAGACTCCTTGCCCAGCATGGGAAGGAGTTGCTGCAACGTCAGCATTTTGAACTTTGGCACTATGAGAAAAGTGTTTAGAGATGACAAGTCCAGTATGGGTCTCCATTTGTTTTCTTTTCTTGGAACAAGGAACAGCCTTGAATAAAATCCTTGGCCTTGCTCCTGAGGAAGAACCCTTTCTATTGCTTTTATACTTAACAGCGTTGGAAACTTGAGAGAGTGCCTCTGCCCTTTGATGATGTGGCAGGTTTGGCATGCCTTGTCTTACTGGTAATGTGTGGAAGTGGAATCTGTAACCTTTGTCTATCAAATCCAGAATCCAGTTGTCCTTGGTTAAAATATGCCAGTTTTGTGAGAATAAGTATAATTTTCCGCCCAAGGGTGCTTCTCTTTGAACCTTTGTAGGCGGAATGAAAATCAAGTCATTGCTATTGTCCTTGTGGTGCAGCTGAACTGTCTGTACCACTTCTTTGATTTGGAGGTTGCTATTGGCGGCCCCTGTAAGATCCTCGGTATTGCCCTCTACCTCGGGCACGTCTGCTTTTTCCCCTTTGAAACTTGTCTGAGCCGGGGAAGGACCAATTCTTTGAGGGCCAGTTTCTCCTGAATCTGGGTGGCTGAACCTGAAGGAAATCCTTGACTGTCTGTACTGACTTTGCTTTTTCCTCTATGGATTTCAATACATCCTGTGCATTAGCACCAAAAAGCTTCTGTTTTTCCAAAGGTGCATCAAGTAACTTTACTTTAACATGGTCAGGCAAAGACTGATCCTTTAACCAAGCATGTCTACGTATCACAGCCCCAGTCATAGCTGCCCTACATAAAGCTTCCAGTGCATCATAACCACACTGAAGAAAATGGTTATTAACCTGCTGAGAGTTATGTATATGATCCTGCAATGCCTTTTTATCAATAGGCTCAGGAGAGGCTAACTTTTTCTGTAAATCCAGGAGAAAATCCTGGTACTGAAACATGTGAAAAAGGCAATTTAGTGACCTCATGGCCAGGGTAGTAGAAGTATATACTTCTTTTACCCCATCTCTCCAGGGACGTTGCTTCCCTGTCTGCTGGCAGTGGGTTTTTGGCAGAGGAGGTAGCCACTCCCTTGGGGCCCTGTGAAATAGTTTCTAGATCCACAGAGTGGGCCTTAAAAAGGTGCTTGTGGGTGTCAGGGACCCTATAATATCTGTCCGGCTTGACAGGAGCCGGAGGAAGAGAATCAGGGTTAGCACTGGAGTCAGAGAAAACATCATCCAAAACATCCATAACAGGTGGAATAGCTAAAGGCCTGTGCTGGGGAAGCTTGAGGAAGGTACGAAGCCTTTTCCTGGAGTCAGAGAATTCCTGACCCTGCCATTGAAAATGTTCTCATGGAATGCAGGACTTCACCAAAAGAGAAATCCTCAGGAGGGGAGGCAGAGGGAATTGATTCCTCAGCATCAGAGTCCTCGTAGGCCTGGAAGGATTCTTCTTGGTTATCAGAATGTTCAGAATCCCCAGAGGCTTCATCCGAAAAGAGGTCGTCCGCCTGCTCAGTTCTAGGCCTTTTCTCTGCAGGTGGCTGAGAACCCCTCTCCGGATGAGGCTGAGACCCCCTGATAAGGGAAATAAGATCAGCAGCCAGAGACATGATTTGCTTATCAGACGAAGGGGCCTGGGCAGTAGGTCTAGGATGGGCCTTGGCCTGACTGGTGGCCTTAGCACGTGCAAAGGCCTTGATGGACATGGATACAGGAGGCCTAGCAGCCCCACGTGCAGGCGTAACCTTGTCCCCAGAAATGGTGTCGGGTAAATCCAGAACTTCGGTTTCCGGAGGAAAATCAACAACCGGCACCGGAGAGATCTCAGAGACTGAAGGTCATGTTAACGCTGTGTCGTCGGCCTGGAGCGGTAGATTTACCACTTCCGAAGGAACCGGAGCACTAGCAGAGGGTTTGGGAGAAGCATCAGTAGTGGACGCTGGCCGAGGATGTCGGTCCCGGTCCTTGCGTTTTTTAGCAGATTGGGTAGTCGGTTGATCCGACGGCATGATATACGCAAAAGATTCACCGAAAAAGTCCTCAGCGAATTCTGCCCGGTGCCTGAGAGTGCGCTTATTAAAGCAGGCACAGGCAGCACAGGCCGAGACGTCGTGGTCTGGGCCCAGGCAAGGAAGGCAGAGAGAATGGAAGTCCTTATGAGGTATTTGTTTACCACAAGACAAACAATTAACTTTCTCAATTTGTTCTGACATCGGCTGAGGCAAGAATAAATGTTCCCCAACGGGGTACTTAGCTTTTAGATGACTTCGGTACTGAAAACACAGGAGCTGACCGACCGGCACTTGCGAACTGCTTCTGCTTCGGGCACCGTGTGGCAAGAAAGAGTGAAGAAGATGTCGTTGGCCGATGCCTTTATACTCCAGCCGTGGTGACGTCGGAGAGGAGGCGACACCAGCCGACGCCAGACCCAGACTTTGGAATTCGGCCGACCGAGGGCTGCCTGAGGTAGGACAACCACTATGTTATGACTGCAGTTGCATTCTTGAAGGACATCCCTCTAATCCCTCCCCATACCCTAAATCTTCCTCTCAGGAAATAGCTACCCTCCTGAATAAACACCATCTCTTCCATCCAAAATCTGGTAACCTCTAAGCCAAACTCTACATCGACACCCACCTCTCCAAGTCCCACTAACACAACTTTGTTTCCTTTTGAGCCAGTTCCCATTACTTGCATCAAATCTCTACTACTCAAGCTAAAACCTTGCTCTCCTTCCACTGACAATCTATCTCCCTACATTCCTCAAACTTGCTGCTGACTCAATTGCCTATCCTGTATCTATAATAATTAATCGATCTATTCTGGAATCAACTGTCCCCACCCTTTGGAAATCTTTCTTCACTATCCCTCTTCATAAAGGTGGAAACTCCACTCAAACTACCGACTCATTGACATTCTGTCCCCCCTCTGCAAGATATTAGAAAAATGTATTCACTCACAGCTTCTCAATCACCTCCTCACACACCACTTATTTACCCCTACCGAACATGGACTTCGTCCTCACCACAGCACCACCACTGCCCTCCTCTCCTTCACTCATATCTTTGCAGAGGCCCTAAACAACAAACTCATTTCCTGTCTCTTCCTAGATCTCTCCAAAGCCTTCGATATGGTCTCTCATCCTCTACTACTATCCAAACTCGCAAATCTCCACCTATCCCCTTTCTGCACTTACCTGGTTTAATAGTTACCTATCTGGCAGGGAACAATCTGTCAAATGGCTCTGATCCTCCTCACCTTTCCTTCCCATCTCCACTGGTGTTCCCCAAGGCTCCATCTTGGGACCCCCCCCCCCCTTTTTTT
This sequence comes from Protopterus annectens, assembly GCF_019279795.1. NCBI lineage: Eukaryota > Metazoa > Chordata > Ceratodontiformes > Protopteridae > Protopterus > Protopterus annectens. The sequence continues at coordinate 515,043,191 of NC_056734.1, read as the reverse complement.
TTTTTAAACATCTTCACCAATGATCTTTACACCTCATGCAAAGAATCCTCCCTTATTCAGTACGCCGACGACTCCACACTTATATCCATCTCAAATAACATTCCTGAACTACACTCCCTGACCCAACAGGCCCTACTATCCACTGAACAATGGCTCTCTCACAACCTATTGATCCTAAATCCCAAAAAGACCTAACTCCTACTTTTCCTTCCCCGTTCTCTTTCTCATCACAAAACCTCCTTTTTTATTTACATCTAACAATACAAATATCCAACCTGACACCCACACAACTCCTAGGGGTCATTATCGATGACATACTCAAGTTCAATCTACACATACTCCAATGTATTAAAAAAACAAACCAGAAACTAGGTCTGCTATATTGGAACAAAAAATTCCTAACCCCTGAACCTAGACTTACCCTGGGCCAGGCCACTCCTCCTCACCTCCCTCTTATATGCCTCCCCAGTTCTTACCAATATCCAGGCCTCCACTCTAAACAAACTGCAATAGACTTACCATAAAATAGCTATATTCATTACTAACTCCACATACAACTCACACTACTGCATTTCTTTAAACTCTCTTCAATGGCTTGAACTTCCCCAGTTTCTGCTATCTTATCAATTTCATATGCTACACTCTATTCTTTATAAACCCTCCTTCTGTCCCATCTCTATCTTCCTTAGTCTCCATCTACATCCCATCCCAGATCCTCCATACTTCTAACCAACAATTACTTGATATCTTCGTTTGTGTCTTTCGGCTTTTCCCGGTTAGGGGTCACCACAGGGGAACTCCGGTCCGCTGATTGACAGATTTTTTTACGTGCAGAGTTTGCCAGCCCTGACGCACAACCTTCAATGAAGGTATGCCCATTCATGCATGTCTCCACACAGAAGACACTCTAGCTGAGAATCCAACAGCACAATGTCTTGCTGTGAGGTGACAACGCTACTTGATATCTACCAACCAAAAAGGTCAGTAGGCAAACTACTCTACAAACACTCTCTTGCCCATGCTTGGAACAAACCTCCCCTTGACTTACATTCAATCTCCCACACCTCACAATTTAAAAATGAACTAAAAGCTTATTTTCTCAATTCCAGAACCTGCCCTTTATGACCCTACTTAGTCTTCCTTCCCTTTATGTACCCTCAAAAGGACCATACTTAGTACCTCATTACACCTCTCTCTCCAATGCGTCTACTATGCATTTGCACAATTTTATACAAACAAAAAATGTTCATTGTTGACCTATTGAACTATATCAGTGTAAAATTGTTACTTAAGCTTCTTTTAAATGCAACTAACTTTATGCATGTATCCCAACATATGTGAATTGTTTTGCTATAACTGCTATTATATCAATATTGTTTAAAATTGTACTTGTTTTAAAATGTATTTCTGGAGCTTTTCTCCTCAGGTCTCCACTGAAAATGGGCCACAAGCCCAGTTGGACAAACCCGGTTAACAAATGTCAATAAATAAATAAATATGAAATAAATAAAAAGCAAAGCAATATTATCTTGTCTACCTAAATCTATTAAGGACTTTTATTCCACTTTCTAAAAATGTTTATACTATATGCCTCAGCCGGTTTTAAAACTGCTTTACCAAAAATTTTGTACTAAGATGGCATAACCGCACTAAACTTTAAACTCACAATCAAAAATCTAATGATTACTGCAGCTATTTTTTTAATTTGTGCAATTCTGCAGACTACCTTCTTTGACAAGCAAACAGCAGGCCATTTCCTTGCATGGAAGGAAAGTATTTCAACAAAAGCATCAAGTAAACAACCATAGATTTACTGTAGTACTATATACGTGTGCGCACACACACATGCACATACATACATATATACACTACACTTGACCTGAATTTCTGAAGACAGCAAGTAAGCAAGAGGAAAGGATATGTAGTATCAGACTGCTTTGCTTACCTTTTCAGCAGTGGTCGCAGTCCATGGTGCATCCCTCACCACAAAGCCTCTTGATGGAGCAGATGCCCTGACTTCATCCTGTTCCCTGGGCTTCATAAAGGACTGAAGAGTCTCATTTTCCACAACATCAGACATCTACAACACAAATGCAACCATTTTTGGGTTTGTTTAAACTCTGGATATTTTTTGTAAAGTATGGCTTCATAAGATGCACAATTACAAAAAATGCTTTTCCTAAATGAGAATTACATGCATAATGTAAAACTGTAAGGTCTGTTCTAAAACTCAACAGCAGTAAAAGACTTGCTATACACTACACTTTGTAAACAAATGTTATATTTGGCAGATAAGATAACCCTCTTGGATAGGTCCTTGGTTGGATATTCCTCTACCACTTAAAAATCAGCTGATCCCCCGGCAAAACTCCCACAGTGGAAATCACCATGTCTGTAAAATACTTGTGATCCAATAGAGCAAACTTATCAGCACACCCCTTGATTCAGCAGTCTGCATCAAACCACCTCAAGGCAAATCAAGAAAAGTTGCATTTAAAACACTGCATCATTAAATAACAAATTTAAAGGACGGAAGCACAAACCAACAAATCCCAAAGAGTTGAAACAATAGCACTGAAACCCATCAATGATAAAAATCACATCATGCCAAACTAGTCAGACTTGAAAATGGCACAAACAAGTACCCTTTTTTAGCTGTGCTCAGCTGACATGTTGGGGGAAGAGTGAAAATCTGAAAGCATCAGTAGTCAGATGAGGAGGATGTCTGCCTGTGGACAATTCTCATAAATTAGGAATTACAGAGGCGAGGATTAGAAAAACTTTGGAAATAGCACATTCCGGGGGGGGGGGGGGGACCAAAGGCAAGTATCCCCAGGTTCTATAGTCTTCAACTAAGAAAGAAGACTGCTCAGGGCTCAAGACTACAGTACCCTTAGGAACTTACAACTGCAGCTGGTACAGTATAACCACTGTTGCATTCATTCTTGCCTAGGAAGTTCAGCCATTCCAACTACTACAGCTTTACTTTCACCCTACTGCTCTCAATCAACAACCTTTCATTCACCAGGATGGTGGTGGTATACATGAGGGTGCAACTGAAATCTTCAGATCATTCTGCCCTGACTGGTACAGGAACACTTACACACCTAAGAAAAACATTGTGCCATGTTCAGACTAATATTCACTGTTATAGTCATAGCATTTGGGAAGATTTAACGGCTCTGACTGGGTTACTATTACAGCAGACTGTGGATGAATGTCTTGGCAAAACATGCTCAGGCTGTGGATGCAAAACCTATGCTGTGTTTGAAACAGATACAGAGTAGGCTGCTGGGTACTGACCCACTCCGTTCCCAAGGCAGGCTGTGGTTGATACAGCACCTCTGATGAAATGGACCTTGACATGGCCTGACAAGTGTTCCATGGAAAATGAAGCAAAAGCAAATATAGTGAGCAAGACATTTTGATAAGGTCTGCTTATTGCAAAGCCTATCTGAATCATTTACTTGATTCTTTCTATCCGAAGCTTAGTATCTAACTGACGGTTCATTACGTCATGAAAGTACAGTTGTGCAAATCGAATTTACCATAAAAGTAGATGTTCGAATGACCTCTGCTGCAGTAGCCTTAGCTATATGGGTTATATCCTGCCAAGGATATAACTGACCAAAATTCCAAACCTAAAGGGCACCTTCCATGTGCCCAAAATGTCAAGCAGCTCAGAATGAGCTGAAAGACAAGTTTGGGCGCAAAGCCCTTCACAGCTTTCATGTCTTGCCAGCAGAGAGAGGGAGGGCTTAGCCCTGAAAGGACAATGCTAGGAATAAAAAAAATGTCCACCTCCTGGCATAAAAACACAAAAAAGGATGATGGAGGTAGGGAGCGGCTACTGCAGCAGTGATCATTTTGAATGTCTACTGTTATGAAAAGTTCAACTTATACAAATGTACTACGTTTTTCATAGAAATTAGTACTGCAGCAGCTTACCTATATACAACTGCTACAAAAACACGAACTTTGAACAAAGTGAATCCGCTTAGGCTGAACGCTTATCCAATTCGCTTTATTAAAATAAAATGAAGCGTTTGAAATTTAAAATACGCTTTTCGTCCTAAAACAATATTCAGACTTCTTCAGACTAACTGACAAACATCTGCGTAATGATTTTAAATTTAAACAATTTCTTTTCATTACGTAGATGTTTGTCAGTTACTCTGAAGAAGTCCGAATATTGTTTTAGGACGAAAAGCGTATTTTAAATTTCAAACGCTTCATTTTATTTTAATAAAGCTTACCTATATAGTTAGATTATCATAGTTAACTATATTTGGGAGGAGGAAGGGTCCAGGACCCCTTGAGAACGGTCCTAGCAAAAACATGACCTAGGCCTAGAGAAGGAATCAATATTGTTTTGTAGATGTACAAAAGGACCATGCAATACTTCTTAAACACGTCTAAATTCTAACGCTTTCCAAAAAGCCATACATGAAGCCAAGCCCCTGGTTGACTGGGCCTCCACCCTGCCTGGAATAGATTTGTCATGGTGAGTATAAGGTAAACAGTCTTAGACAACCATTTAGAAATACTCCCTTTTGACACAGGTTGTCCCTTCTTACCTTCACAAGTAAGGAACAACTGATTCAAATATCTGAAATATTTAGCTCTGCTAAGATAGTGCCAGAGTTGTCTGTGGACACCCAAAGTATGGAGTATCCTTTCTCCCTCATTTTTAGGCTTCGATTCGGAGTGGTGAAATAGCCGTCTCAGGGGGAACCGGAGCACTCGCGGTAGGTTTTGGTGTGGAGTCGGTGGAAGACGCGGGCCGAGGATGTCGGTCCCGGTCTTTTCGTTTCTTAGGAGTCTGCGATGTCAGAAGTTCCGACGGCATTGTATAAGCAAATTTATCGCCGAAAAAGTCTTCAGCGAACTCCGCCTGGCGCCTGAGAGAGCACTTATTGAAGCGAGCACAGGCGACACAGGCCGAGACGTCATGGTCTGGGCCAAGGCAAGGAAGACCGTAAGAGTGGAAATCCTTATGAGGTATTTGTTTACCACAGGACAGACAATTGTTAACTTTTTCAGTAATTTCTGACATCGGCTGAGGCAAGAAAAGGTCCCCAACGGGGTACTTGGCTTTTTTGATGACTTCAGATTCGAAGAATACAGGAGCTGATCGACCGGCACTTGCGAACTGCTTCTGCTTCGGGCACCGCGTGGCAAGAAAGACTGAAGAAAATGGCGTCGGCTGATGCTTATATACTCCAGCCGCTCTGACGTCGGAGAGAAATGCGACATCAGCCGACGTCAGACCCAGACTTTGGAATCCGGCCGACCGAGGGCTGCCTGAGGCAGGACAACCCATATGTTATGACTGCAGTTGCATTCTTGAAGGACATCGAGGCACGCACAGAAGACAATGGTGCTCGGTCCAAACCATGAACATGAAAACAAAAAGGGACCAGCACGCAACAGCAGCAAGATACAATTCCAAATAATTTATTTCAAGGTTGCTATAAGTCACCCTTCCATAAACATGCACAAACCAGTTTCGGCTGTTAAAGCCTTTATCAATGTGACTTCTTTGTTAATCCAAAAACATTAGCATACACAAGCACCTTAACATCCTGGCCCTCTACTTATACGCTTATGTTAAAGTGGTATCAACCTATTGGAACTTGTATAATGGGTACATATACAGTGTACAATTGAGAACATATTCATCAGAAATATGCTTATGGTACATATTTAAACCACATGCACCTGACAACCTGAAAATTTACAATTACTTATTCATGAATATTATTATTCATGTTTATAGAATAGATGGCTAATGTAATATATAGCCAGAATATTCTTATGTTGTTTTTTTACAAGAATCAAAAAAATATATATTTTTGAAATGAGTCTATATGGTGTATATGGAATGTGATTATGAGATAGTGAGTTGAATGTTTAAGTGTCCGATGATCATTATTTGAACATATACAGCCTGCCTATTAAGGGCCAACACTGATATTAGAAATAATTCACTGGACTATCCATCATGTACTTGATGTTCATTTAATCCTGGCTTGAAGAAAGCCCCAAGAGTGGTAATCCATTTGTTCTCCATATTATTAAGTTTCGTATGCCACCCGATCTTGAAATTCCTATAAAGTTGGATTTTATCTATTATAATAAACCTAAATGACGCTCCTGTGTGATGTTGACTGTTTATATAGAGCATTGGTAATCCTTCTATTTCTGATGGAACTCAAATGTTCACTAATCCTAATTCTGATGGGTCTAGAGGTCTGCCCAACATAAAACGCAGAACAAGTACATTGTGCCAAATATATCACCCAATCAGAGCTGCAATTCCCGAAGATGTTAATATTGAACATCTTCGGGGTATTTTTGCTGGTAAATTCTTTCATCTTACTAATGTATTGACAAAAACTGCAATGTCCACAAGGGTAACAACCCAGTAAGGCATCACCAAAAAGTGTTGTTTGTAGTTTAGTGACTGGTGTGAACCTTTAATATTTTTTTAGCTGAGACTGAATAGTACGTCCCCTGCGGTAAGAAAAAGCGCAGGTTTCAGGAAGAATGTCATTAAGGAATGGATTCGACTGTAGTATATCCCAATGTTTGTTCACAATTTGTCTAAACCAGGATGTGTTGTTACCATACGTGGTGACTAATCTAATGGGCTGCCTACCTTGCGTGGTAACTTCCTGTGATTTTTTATACTTAAGTAAATCTGATCTTCCCCTGGCTTGAATCTGTTTGGCCGTATTGGTTA
>NC_056734.1:514596902-514636902 GCF_019279795.1 Protopterus annectens | reverse complement strand
GTAGTCCTTGGGTAAGTAGCATAGCCTTCATCAAACCAGATGGAAAATTCACATACTAACCTTTCCCAGCTGGATGGCTGAGATCTAATATTGGTTACTCAAGTCTAGTAGCCCAAGAAGAGGGGCATGTTTAACCAAGCAAAATTATATTCAGTATACATATTAAATCTCTTACACACACACAAAAGCCCCTACTTGTAAAACAGGCAACCTCAGTAATCACATGACACCTACTCACTGAATGAAATTGTCTGGAAGTCAAAACATCTGAAAAAAAAAATCATAGAGATGGATTCATCCATGTAATTTCCCAAAACCAAAAGGACCATCAATAAATCAACAAACAACTGCTCGGCAAAAAGTAAATCAATAAGAAAACCATAAACTATAATGCTACATACTGGTGTAAACATATAACCTGTGTCAATACCTAGGTTAATCCATACCAAAAGATTGTTTAAGAGATTCAGCTATGTACAAACAGCTTTCTCCTAAAAACTTGACTCATTGATATTTGCCTTGCTGTAATTATAACTGTAAAAAAAATGTTTTTAAGTTTATTCTGTACCTCAATGATTCTCACTGTTACGAAATGTAATCTCTGCCATATTATGAGTACTACATCCATGATTTGCTGTCTCTCATATGTATTGTATTATATTGTTTTGTATTATTTTTGCAGCTTTTCTCCCCGGGCCTCCGCTGAAAATGGACCTGTGTCCAGTCTGACTTTCCCAGTAAGCAAATGTAAAATAAAATAAAATAAATAAAAATGAACTTCCCTCCAATCTAAAGCCATTTGACATTCAGACATTTTAATTTGTGCAAAAGTTACTCACAGGCTGACAGTTTACTGTAATGCTGACCTTCGCTTTTGAAAAAAAAACTAATTCCCAGACTTTGTCTATAGCTCAAAGTGTAGAGAGGATTATTTATTTATTATATATTTATTTATTTTTGGAAAACATCTTTAAAACTGTTAAACTAATTACACACCCAGAAACACAGAAAAGTTATTGTGATTATGTAAACCACAGACTGCTGCAAGAAATCAGTCACATTAGCACTCTATGCTTATGTCCGAACAGATGAATCATACCTGTCAATTCCAAAAGAAGTAAAGTAGCTTAATAAGGTTATTTGCAAGGTTACATGGCAGTTTATATTGGAAATGAGCAGAAATATTAAAAAGGCTCTTTTTCATAATTATGCCGAAAAGTCTAAGGTAAATACAACTTCTAATTTAGTATGGAAACATACCTCTCAACCTTAGAGCAAGAAATCTGGACAAAGCGAAAAATAAAAGTGGGACACAGGCCCAAAAATAGTTATGCATTACAGACACCATTGAAACAACAGTAGCTGCAAACATACATCACTTAATCTTTCTATCCCATTATTGTCAGCTAAACATTATATGGCTTATTCAGTCCTGCCTTCTTTTGCATCACCATGCTTTGAAATGACAAATGCATTAAAAATAATAAATAAAACACATTGCATCAACAATCCTGCAACTTCCTACCTGCAAGCGACCACAGAGCTTTCACTGAAACTAGGGCTGCTTTTTCCCCAGAATGACAGCTCTCCCTAATTAAGTCTAATGATATACAATCTACCAGTATCTGGACTACCTGAAATAAATTAAATTATGGCCTGTAAATTGAAAGTACACTGTTTAAACTATATTTCTAAGCCCACTTACTATATTTTTCAGTAACATCCCAATATCCATTTCCAGGTCACTTTACAAGACACTGGCAGTGGTAGACTTGGCATCCTTCAGAACCCCACAGTACAGGTCCACGCTAATACATTGTCCATTAAATGTAAATATCCATCCACTGTAAATGGCAAGAAGCTATGTCTTAAAAAATCTACTTCTGGAATGCGTACCAAAGTATTAGGTTTTGAAACAAAAACATTCTGCACAGTCCGTAAGTCTCTGTCATTCATCATCTACTGTTGCAGCACTCCCAACACAAAAGGACACACATGCACACTAAAATCCCCAACATTTAAAAAATGACATTGTGCCCACTTGATTTGCCAGTATTGATGATCCGCCAAAGCTATGCTTACTGTTGTCCAATGTACCACTGCCTAGAACCCACCAATGACAAAACAGTACTAGGTGCTTTTTTGTTTGTCTGAAAAAACAATACAACTTTATATGCTACAGTCCCACAGTCAGTCCACTACTGACCCATTAACCCTAGGCTGCTGTCTCATTCTTACTCCCTGGAACTGCATTACCTTGGATGACTACTTTTATTTCCTAAGCAAAAGACACAAATTGGAAGAGGAGGCAAAAATACAGACATTCTTTGAAAATCCATACAGTTAAGAGGTATGGGTTCATGTTCAACACAACACTCTCCCTGTCAGGAAAGCCACAATTTAATGAAAGTGTACTCTTAATGTAGGATATATTTGTGAGCTAACTTGTTTGTGTTCAGTAGGTAGACTGAACATTGTTAGCCTCTTTGTGCATGCGTCTCTCTCTGTCATGCACAAATATACACACACCTACTTTCATGCACACAATTCTGCTTTCATGCATGCACTCACTCCGTACTTACCTATTAACACAGGTAATTGCTGTCCCTTTCAAGGGCAACAGCGGCAAATCCATACACTAGTCCCTCTTCAGCGAGAACACACGCAAACACACTGATTATTCGGCGCAAAATAATGGCGTAAACACACTGACCCTTTTTTGGCTCAAAAACAAAACTAGAAGGGTGCTTTGGTGCATGCGCATACTGACATTAGCGTTACAGGTCACAGGAGGGAAAAACACAAAACAAAAAAAGTGTTTTGGTGCATGCATACATCGATGCTGCAGTTAGAGGTTGAGGGCCGCATGGAAGAGCTGTGAGGGCCGCCTGCGGCCCACGGGCCGCAGGTTGGACAAGTCTACTTTAGAAGAATGTCTTTGCTGTCTGCTTGAATAAGGCAGTCGTCCATGTATGGGTAAATTTGAATTCCTTTTTGTCTGCAAAATGCAATTACTGGTGCCAGGCATTTTGTAAAGACCCTGGGCGCAGTAGATAAGCCAAAGGGCAGTGCAGAGAATTGGTAATGCATTGAACCAGCTATGAATCTGAGGTATCTTCTGCAATTTTGTCTGATAGGGACATACAGGTATGCCTCCTTGAGGTCCAAAGTAACGAGCCAAGCTTTTTTGCCCAGCATGGGAAGAAGCTGCTGTAGCGTCAACATTTTGAATTTTGGAACATCCAAGTAAGTATTTAGAGAGGAAAGATCCAGAATGGGCCTCCAGGCTTTGTCCTTTCTGGGAACCAGAAGGAGTCGAGTAAAATCCTTGTCCTTGCTCCTGTGTTGGTACCTTTTGAATAGCTCTCATGTCCATGAGTGCTGTAATTTGTCTTTGAGCCTCTGCCCATTGATTTAGTGGCAGGTTTGGCATTCCTTTTAACCTTGGCAGAGTGTGAAAGTGGAACCCTGTAACCTTGAGATACAATACTGAGAACCCATTTGTCTTTGATGATATGCCAATTGAGAGAAAAGTGCTAGTTTCCCCCCAAGGGGGCTGCCAAGAGAGTAGTGCTTGGCAGCTGAAGTGGGAAGTCATTGGGGCTGTTTTCTATAAGGTTGAGGCCTGTCTTCCCCTCCTTTCTGGGTTGAAGCCCCCCATTGTCGAGGCCTGTAAGAACCTTGTGCTGTCCTCTGCCTCTTGGACGTCTGTATCTGCCCCTTTGAGGTCTAATTGGAAAGGACCAACTTTTTGTTGGCCAATTTCTACTAATTGGAGGAGGCTGAACCTGTAAGAAATCCTTTACAGTCTGCATAGATTTTGCCTTATCCTCCATTTTCTTTAATACCTCTTCTGCCTGAACTCCAAATAAAACATCCTGCTGCAAAGGTGCATCCAATAATTTTGCTTTAACACGATCAGGTAAACTTTGTTTTTAGCCAAGCATGCCTTCGAATGACGGACCCTGTAACTGCTGCTCTACAAGAGGCCTCTAATGAATCAAAACCACATTGCAAAGTATGTTTACCCACTTGTTCAGCTGCATGCAATAAATCCTGCATTTCCTTATAGTCAGGAAGTTCTGAATTTGGAAGCATTTTTTGTTTTAATTGACATTAAATATTGCTGATATTTAAGCAGGTGAAACTGGCAAGTTAAGGCCCTCATTGCTAAAGTTGCAGATGTGTATACTTTCTTCCCCCATCAGTCTAATGCCCTAGAATCCCTGTCAGAGGGAAATGGATATTTAGCTGTAGAGGCCTTTACCCCTTTGGGATCCTGGGAAATAGTTTGGGGTCAGCAACAGGGCTTTTATAAAGAAATTTGAGAGAGTCAGGGACTCTAGTATCTGTCTGGTTTGACTGGAGCAGGAGGCAAAGAATCAGGATTTAAAGTCGATTCAGAGTACACATCATCCACAATGTCTAACACTGGCGGAATAGCAAGGGGTCTGTGCTAAGGCAATAAAAGGAAATCTGAGCCTTTTCTTGGATTCTGAGTAATCCTGGCCCTCCCAATGGAAATGCTCCCTCATGGTATGTAAAGTTTCCCCAAAAGAGTAGTCCTCTGGAGGAGAGGCTGAAGGAATTGATTCTTCAGCATCAGAATCCTCATAGGGGGATGAAGAAGAGTATCCCTGATCTGAAGAGGAATCCGAAGAAATGGAAACCTGGTCAGATGAGTCGTAGTCTGCATCCTGTCTAGGCCTTTTATCAGGAGGGGGATGGGAACCCCTGGTCAGAGTAATTAAGTCTTCGGCCATTTTGAGCATCTGTTTCTTAGGCATGGAGGCCTGTCCTGGTGAATGCTGTACTTGCTTCTTAGTTTTTAAAGGGGTTTTAGACTTGGCAGAAGATTTGATGGTAAGTTGAGTAGGTCTGAATGCACCCTCTGAAGCAGAGGGCTGCTCTGGATCCCTCTGAAGGGTTAGTTTCGGTAGGCCCCAAATCTTGAGTATCCGGAGGCCCAGCCATCCCCACGTGGGAGTCGGAGGAGGCCTGTGGTTCTAAAGAAGCGGTAGTCAGGGGCTGCAAAGGCACCTCGCTGAAAACCGGAGAACCGGTGACTAGCCTAGAAGAGGCTTTGTCAGTTTTGGGCCTCGGACGCCTGTCCTTGTCTTTGCGCTTTTTGTGTATCCTGGTCGTCAGTTGTTCCCACGGCATGGTATAATTGAATTTTCTGCCAAAATAATGTCGGGCAAAATCAAACAGACGTTTAATAGTGCGCTTGTTAAACTTAGCACAAAACTGACTAGTGACGGTGTGGTCTGGGCCTAGGCATGGGATACAGTAAGAATGAAAATCCTTATGAGGTATTTGCTTCCCACAAGAAATACAATTAACTTTTACTGACATCGGTCTGAGGCAAGAAAAAGTTTCCCCAACAGGGTACTTAGCTTTATAGAAGACTTCGGTTCTGAAATTTGAAATGAAAATCTCAGGAGTTGGCCGACCGGCACTTGCCAACTGCTTTTGCTTCGGGCACTGCGCGGCAAGAAAGACTGAAGAAAATGGCTCCAGCTGCATCTTGTATACCCCTGGCGCACTGACGTTAGGGAAGAAGCGACAGCAACAGACGCCGGACCAAGACTTTGGAACTCTGGCCGACTGCAGGACCGCCTGACGGCAGGATAACCCAAGTGTAATGACTGCAGCAGTGAATCACAATGAACATCTGCCTGTGTATGTCCAAAGAATGCAGAATTTTCTCACCCTTGTTCTGTGGATTTGGGTAAAAGGTAGGCAAGTGAATGGTATGACTGACGGCCACACTGGACACCACCTTAGGCATAAAATGTAGGGTTTGTCCTCAGAGAAACCCTGTCTAGATGAAAAATGATGAAAGGTTCCACAGCCATGAGTGCTTGCAACTCCGAGACTCGCCTTGCAGAGGTTATGGCTAGGAGCAGAGCTGTTTTCCAGGATAAAAATTTAATATTCGCTGTTAATGCTGGCTCGAAAGGAGGCAGTGTGAGTTTTTCCAAAACATAACTGAGGTCCCAGGACGGAATTGCTCTCCTTGGAGGCCTAATGTTTTTGGCCCCTCTGAGGTACTGCCTTATTAAAGGATGAGAAAAGATAGGTGGCTCCGTATTGTAATGTGCAGAAATGGCAGAGGCATTAATCTTAATTGATCAGAAAGAAAGGCCTTTTTTCAGCATCTCAGTTAGGTATTGTAAAATCTGAGGAATATTTGGTACAGATGTGTCAATGCCTTGTTCCTGGTTCCAAGCACAGAATCTCTTCCATTTTTCTTCATAAGATTTTCTGGTACTGGGCCTCCAAGATAACATCCATTACAGCTTTTGAAAGAGGAGTTTTCTGAATGGCTACATTATCATTTATGGTCCTGAGTTGGCTGTGCAGGATCTGATTGTTTTGTTAGGTCAGCAAGTGAGAAGTTTGAGGCAATATTCATGCTGGACCTTGAGACAAGCTCTTTAGGATTGGGTACCAGTGCCAATCAGAATCATTTTAGCTTCTCTTGTCTGACCTTTAGGAGTACTCTGGGAAGGAGAGGCAGAGGAGGAAAAGCATATACTGTTAGATTTTTCCAGCTGAATGATAGGGCGTCCACTTTCCATGCTTGGTTGTGGTAAATCCTTGTGCAAAATCTCTGCAATTGACAGTTGTGAGGGGAGGCAAATAGATGTCTGGGCATCCCCATTTCCTTATCCTGAAGACTTGTGGATCCAGTTTCCATTCGTGGGGATCCATGAGGTTTCTGCTTAGCTCGTCTGCCAGAATATTTGTTTTTCCTGGCAGGAAGTGTGCTTGCAGGTGAACTTGAAAAGCCAATGCTGTGTCCCATAAGGTCATTGCTTGTCTGCAGAAGGGGTAAGAATGAGTACTTCCCTGCTTATGTACCACATGACCGGAGTGTCTATCAGTAATTGTCCTGGATGAAGCAGGTCCTTGAAAGCTGTCAGGACATTTTGAACAGCTAGCATGTCTTTTTGATTGATGTGAAGATGCATCTGGTTTGCAGGCCATGTGCCCTGAATACATTTTCCTGCCATATGGGCCCCCCCAGGCATAATCTGATGCATCCGTTGTGTCTGTCTGGCTGTGGGTAAACAATGGCAGACCCTTGTGGTGTCAGGCCTCTGCCCACCATCGAAACTCCTGTTGTGGGCAGGGAATGAGTGCAATTACTGTCTCCAGGCTGTGGCAATGCTGAGTACAAACACTTTTCAGATACCATTGTAGTTTCCTCATAAGCAGTCTGGCATATGGAATTAGTAGAATGCAGGATGCAATGAAACCCAAGGCCTGCAGGATTTTCCTTGCAGATAAATGGGGTTTTGTTGCCAATTTCTTGAAGTAGTCAGTTTTTGCTTGTCTGGCGTGAGATAAGCCATCTGGGCAGTTATATTTAAGCTTGCACCCAGGAATATTATCTCTTGAGAGGGCACTAGTTTTGATTTATTTTCGTTTACTGTGTACCCTAGGCCAATTGGTAATCTTTTTACAAACGCCAGATGGTGTAGAAGAGTGTCTGTTCTCTGCTTGAATTAGGCAGTCCAAGTAGGGATACATTTGAATTCCTTTTTGTCTTCAAAATGCAATTACTGGTGCCAGGCATTTTGTAAAGACCCTGGGCGCAGTAGATAAGCCAAAGGGCAGTGCAGAGAAAGCACAGTTTTGTACCTACCATAAATGTAGATGTTTGAGTGCTAATACAGCTGCAGTCATAACAGATGGGTTATCCTGCCATCAGGCGGTCCCTCGGTGGGCCGAATTCCAAAGCCTAGGTCTGGCGTCGGTTGTCGTCGCTTCTTCCCTGATGTCAGTGCGGCATGGGTATAAAAGAACCAGCCGATGCCATTTTCTTCAGTTTTTCTTGCCCCAGATGTCAGGTGCCCCCAGAAGGAAGGCAAAACAAACTCATGTAATAATGCAATGTAATATAATAAAAAACAGTAGCTTGCAAGCAAATACACCATAAATACCCCAATCAGGTTGTATGAGGAGGTGATTGTCATAAGGCCTGTCCCAAGAGGGGATGGTGGGAGGGAAACCTGGACTGCAGCTGTATTAGCACTCTAACATCTACAATTATGGTAGGTACAAAACTGTACTATGTTCATCGTGCATACAGCTGCAGTCATAACAGATGGGTAGAATCCCAAAGCTAAAAAGGGGTGGCAGGCACTAAGTGGAACTTGGAGGGGCAAGGATGCCCTGCAAGACTGCTGTGGCAAAGCCCGCTCTAGATTTAGAGTATAGTGGAAGGTGGTAGCGCTTGGAGAAAGTGTGCACAGAACTCCAAGTGGCTGCTTCCAAAATATCCTTGGTAGGAACCCCCCTGAGGAAAGCTGCAGAAGTAGCTGTGGCCCTTGTGGAGTGAGATCTGATGCTTGTAGGTACAGTTTTTCCATGAAATGAGTAACAAAAGCGTATGCAGTGGGCTATCCATTTTGAGATTGTCTGTTTGGAAATAGCCTTTCCTTGAGCACCTGTAGCATAGGACACAAAGAGCTGCTCTGATTTTCTGAATGGCTTTGTCCTGTCCAAATAATAACGAAGTTGTCTGTGAATGTCCAAGGAATGTAGTAGTCTTTCCCCTTTGTTTTGTGGGTTAGGATAAAAGGTAGTTGAGTGTATAGTCTGATTCAAGGCTACACTGGATACTACCTTTGGCATAAAGGAAGGGTTGGCTCGTTAGGAAACTCTGTCCTGATGGAAAATGAAAGGTTGCTCCGCCATGAGGGCTTGTAGTTCCGAAACCGTGCGTGGTGAGGTGACAGCCAGAAGGAAAGCTGTTTTCCATGACAAATATTGTAGTTCTGTTGAGGCAGCTGGCTCAAATGGAGGCAGAGTCAGTTTTTCTAAAATGAAGTTGAGGTCCCAAGCCGGTACTGGTGGTTTCCTTGGGGGTTTTATATTCTTAGTCCCTCTGGGGGTTTTATATTCTTAGTCCCTCTGAGGAACTGTCTTGAGAGGATGAGAGAATAAAGGAGGATCAGTGTTGTATTGTGCAGAAATGGCTGAAGCATGGATCTTGATGGAGGAGAAGGAAAGACCACTAACATCTCAGCTAGGTACTGTAATATTTGAGGTAAATTTAGAATCCAAGGATTCTGGCCCTTTTTCTGATTCCAGGCACAAAACCGTTTCCATTTGGCAGAGTAGGCTTTTCTAGTTGATGGTCTTCTGGCCTCCAAGATGACATCCTGCACCTCCTTGGAGAGGAGGGTCTGTTGGGAAATCAAGGAATCCTCCATGCGGCTAAATTGAGGGTTTTTAGTTGACTTAAGAGTTCTGAAGTTGTGTTGGGTCAACAGAAGAGGCACTAGAGGCAGGACCCATGGAGGGGAATGCGTCAAGCTCTTCAGGAGTGGATACCAGTGTTGTCTTGGCCAGTCTGGAGCAATGAAAATCATCTTTGGCCTCTCTGCTCTGGCTTTTAGTAGAACTTTGGGCAGCAGAGGAAGAGGTGGAAAGGCATAGACTGTCATTGTTGTCCAATTGAAAGAAAGTGCGTCCACTTTCCAGGACTGTGGATGATAAGTCCTTGAGCAAATTTTTTTCAGTTGGTAATTTTTGTGGGTAGCAAAGAGGTCTATGTCTGGCAGTCCCCATGCCTGAATTATCTTTGCGAAAATTTGGGGATGCAACTTCCATTCGTGAGGATCTGTCATATTTCTGCTTAGGTTGTCTGCCAGCGTGTTCTCCTTCCCCAGCAGGAATTGTGCTTGAAGTTGGATTTGCAATTCCAGAGCAGTGTTCCAAAGGGACATGGCTAGTCTGCACAGGGGGTATGAATGAGTTCCTCCCTGTTTATGTAACATCACTGTGGTGTTGTCTGTCCTTATCAATAGCTGGCCTGGATGCAGTAGGTCTTTGAAGGCCATAATAGCATTTTGTACTGCTAGCATTTCCTTTTGATTGATGTGCAGGTGCTTCTCTTTTTGGGACCATTTGCCCTGAATGCACTGATCTGTCATATGCACCCCCCAGGCGTAGCCAGAGGTGTATGTTGTGATTATCTGATTTGCTTGAGGCATGCAGAAGGGGAGACCTATGTTTCTTTGGCATGCTTGAGCCCACCACAGAAATTCCTTTTGAAGACATGGAATGAGTGGTATAATTGTTTCCAAACTGTGGCTGTGTTGAGACCATAAGTTTTTTAGGTACCATTGAAGTTTCCTCATATGCAGCTTTGCACATGGGATCAGTAGGATGCAAGATGCCATGAATCCCAGAGCCTGCAGGACTTTCCTTGCAGTCAGCCTGGTGAAGGTTGCCATTTTTCTGAAGTATTGAGATAGTTGCCCTTGCTTCTCTGGCGTGAGGTAGGCCATCTGGGTGTTTGTATTCAAGCTGGCACCCAGGAAAATTATTGCTCGAGAGGGTATTAGTTTTGATTTCTTTTTGTTGACTGTGTATCCTAGAAAGTTCAACAATTTTATTACACAGGCCAGGTGTTTCAGAAGTATGTGCTTGCTGTCCGCTTGGATCAGGCAGTCGTCCAGATATGGGTATATTTGTATCCCTTGAAGTCTGCAGAAGGCAATTACTGATGCCAGGCATTTCGTAAACACTCTGGGTGCAGTAGATAAGCCAAAGGCCAATGCAGAAAATTGATAATGGGTTGAACCTGCAAGAAATCTGAGGTATCTTCTGCAATCTTGTGTGATAGGGACATGCAGGTATGCCTCCTTGAATTCCAATGTTAGCAGCCAAGACTCTCCTTGCCCAGCATGGGAAGAAGCTGCTGTAATGTGAGCATCTTGAATTTTGGTACGAGTAAATATGTGTTTAGGATGGATAGGTCCAAAATAGGTCTCCAATCTTCCTTGGTACCAGGAATAGTCTGGAATAAAAACCTTGACCTTGTTCTTTTGCAGATACCTCTTTAATAGCTTTCATGTCCATGAGAGCTGAAATTTGTTTTTGTGCCTCTGCCCTTTGATTTTGTGGCAGGTTTGGCATGCCTCTCATTTTTGTAAGGGTGTGAAATTGGAATCTGTAGCCTCTGTCTAATATCCAGGATCCATTTGTCTTTTGTGACAATATGCCAATTTTTTGAAAATAATGCCAGTTTTCTGCCTAAAGGTGCTGCCATTAAAGCTTTGCTTGGCATGCAAAGGGGAAAGTCATTGTTGTCTGCTTTCTGAATGGCTGATATCCATCTTCTCCACCTCTTGGTGCAGGAGCTTGCCATTGTCTGGCTCTAAATGATCCTTGAGATTGCCCTCTACCCCTCGGGCGCCTGTATCTACCTCTGAGGTCTGTCCGTGGCTGGAAAGGACCATTTTTTCTAAGGCTAGTTTCTGCTGAAACGTGGAGGCTGTACCTGTAGGAAATCTTTCACTGTTTGCATTGATCTTGCCTTTTCCTCCATTTTCTTTAGTACCTCCTCAGCTTCAACACCAAACAATACATCTTTTTGAAGAGGTGCATCTAGTAATTTAGCTTTGACATGATCTGGTAAGGTTTGCTCTGAGCCAAGCATGTCTACGTATGACAGACCCTGTAAGAGCAGCTCTACATGAGGCCTCCAAAGCATCAAAACCACATTGCAAGGTATGTTTACCCACTTGCTCTGCACTATGCAACAAATCCTGTAGCTCCTTTAAATCTGGTTGCTCAGGTTGTGTCATTTTGCTTTTCAACTGAGATAACAAAAACTGTTGATACTTTAACATATGGAACTGACAGTTTAATGCCCTCATGGTTAAAGTGGCCGAGGTGTATACCTTTTTCCCCCACCTTTCTAAAGCTCTGGAATCCCTCTCTGAAGGTAATGGGTTTTTGGCAGTAGAGGCCTTAATTCCCTTGGGACCCTGTGAAATAGTTTCTGGGTCAGCAGCATGGCTTTTGTATAGGAATTGGTGTGAATCAGGAACCCGGTAATACCGGTCAGGTTTAACAGGAGCTGGAGGTAAACAATCTGGGTTGAGGCTGGCTTCTGTGTACACATAGTCTAATATATCCAAAACAGGAGGGACAGCCAGAGGCCTGTGCTGAGGAAGCAAGAGAAAATCCCTGAGCCTTTTCTTGGAATCTGAGTAATCTTGGCCTTCCCAGTGAAAGTGTTCCCTCAAGGTATGTAAGGTTTCCCCAAAAGAATAGTCCTCAGGGGGAGAGACCAAGGGAATGGACTCCTCAGCATCAGAATCTTCAAAAGGGAAACATGAATATTCCTGGTCCTCAGAATGTTCTGAGGTAATAGAGGCTTGGTCTGAGGAAGGGTAGTCTTCCTCCAGTCTGGGCCTTTTGTCAGAGGGTGGTTGAGAACCCCTGATAAGAGTAATCAAATCCTCTGCCATTTTGAGCATGTGTTTTTTAGGCATGGGGCCTAGAGAGGGGCTCTGTGGAGCTTGTCTTTCAGTTTTCATGGCTGCTTTGGATTTTGTGAAAGCCTTAATGGAAAAAGAGGAAGGCCTGAAGACACCTTGAGAGGTGGCAGGTCTGTCTAAATTCTGAGTTTCCCCGCCAAGAGTGGCGTCTGTATCTGTAGTTGGAGTGGGGGCAGAGGAGCCTGCGACCTCTGGCACAGAAGACACGGCTAAAGAAGTGTCATCGGTACTCAGGGGCTGCGTAGGCGCCTCGCTGAGAACAGGAGCACCTGCAGCCGGCTTTAGCGTGGTGTCGGTAGAAGTCGCGGACCTCATATGTCGGTCCTTATCTTTGAGTCTTTTACTCAAAACTTGAGTCGGAGTATCTGACGACATAATGTAATTAAATTTTTTACCAAAATAGTGCTGGGCGAACTCCGCCAGACGCTTAATAGTGCGTTTGTTGAATCTAGCACGAAAACGACAGGCCAAGACGTCGTGGTCTGAGCCTAAGCAAGGAATGCAGAAGGAATGGAAATCCTTATGCGGTATTTGCTTCCCCACAAGAAATGCAATTAACTTTGTCTGACATTGGTCTGAGGCAAGAAAAGTTTCCCCAACAGGGTACTTAGCTTTCAAGAAGACTTCGGCTGAAAAATTTTCGTAAATCTCAGGAGCTGGCCGACCGGCACTTGCGAACTGCTTCTGCTTCGGGCACCGCGCAGCAAGAAAGACTGAAGAAAATGGTGTCGGCTGGTTCTTTTATACCCCTGCCGCAGTGACGTCAGGGAAGAAGCGACAACCGACGCTGGACCTAGACTTTGGAATTCAGCCGACCGAGGGACCGCCTGACGGCAGGATAACCCATCTGTTATGACTGCAGCTGTATGCACGATGCATTGAGCCAGCTTGAATCTGAGGTATCTTCTGTAAGATTGTCTGATTGGGACATGCAGGTATGCCTTTTAGGTCCAAAGTTGTGAGCCAAGCCCACTTGCCCAGCATAGGCAGCAGCTGCTGAAGGGTCAACATCTTGAATTTTGGAACTTCCAGAAAAGTATTTAGTATAGACAGGTCCAGAATTGGTCTCCAGGTTTTGTCCTTCCTGGGTACTAGAAAAAGTCTGGAGTAAAATCCTTGCCCCTGCTCTTGTTGTGGTACTTGCTGAATGGCCCTCATGTCCATGAGGGCTGTAATTTGTTTTTGTGCCTCTGCCCATTGATTTTGTGGCAGGTCTGGCATGCACTTTGACCTTGGTAGAGTGTGAAAATGGAACCTGTAGCCTTGGGACACTATGTTCAGAACCCATTTGTCTTGGGTAACCCATTTGCCAATTTGATGAAAAAAGTGCTAGTTTCCCCTCTAAGGGGGCTGTCAAAAGAAAACTGCTTGGAACTGGTAGAGCAAAGTCATTGGGACGGTTTCCTGTAAGGCTGTTATTTATCTTTTCTGCTTTTGGAGGTAGGAGCACCCCATTGTTTAGGTCTGTATGAGTCTTGGGGTTGAGATCTGCCTCTGGGACGTCTGTATCTGCCTCTGTGGTCTGAGACTGGAAAGGACCAATTTTTAGAAGGCCAGTTTCTGCTAAACCTGGGTGGTTGTACCTGTAATAAATCCTTTACTGTCTGCATGGATTTTGCTTTATCCTCCATTTTTTCAACACCTTCTGCTTTAGTACCAAAGTATCATGCTGTAATGGTGCATCTAATAAATTTTGCTTTAACATGATCAGGCAGATTTTGTTCCTTTAACCAAGCATGACTTCTAATTACAGAACCTGCAACAGCAGCCCTGCAAGAGGCCTCCAGTGAATCATAATCACACTGCAAAGTATGCTTTCCCACTTGTTCAGTTGCATGCAATAAATCCTGCAATTCTTTGTTCTCTGCACATTCAGTATTTGTCAACATTTTTTTTTAAGTAGTGACATTAAATATTGCTGATATTTAAGCATATGAAATTGACAATTTAAAGCCCTTACAGCCAGGGTGGCAGAAGTGTAAACTTTTTCCCCCATCTGTCTAGAGCCCTAGAATCCCTATCAGAGGGGACAGGGTTTTTTGCAGTGGAAGCTTTAACCCCCTTGGGACCCTGAGAAATAGTTTCTGGGTCTGCTGCGGGGTTTTTATATAGGAATTTATGAGAATCCAGGATCCTGTAGTATCTGTCTGGCTTAGCAGGTGCAGAGGGTAAAGAGTCAGGGGACAGTCCGGACTCTGAAAATACATCTACAATGTCCAGAACAGGTGGAATAGCTCGGGGTCTGTGCTGAGGAAGAAGCAGGAAGTCTCTGAGCCTTTTCTTAGACTCAGAATAATCTTGGCTCTCCCAGTGGAAATGCTCCCTCATAGTATGCAGTGTTTCCCCAAAAGAATAGTCTTAAAGAGGAGAGGCTGAAGGAATGGATTCTTCAGCATCAGAATCCTCATAGGGAAGCATGGGATAATCCTATTCAGAAGAGGAATCAGAGGAAATAGAAACCTGATCAGAAGAATCATACTCTGTCTCTTGCCTAGGCCTCTTATCAGGGAGGGGGATGAGAGCTCCTGATCAAAGTAATTAGGTCTTCGGCCATTTTGAGCATCTGTTTTTTAGGCATGAAGTATGAAAAGGAGAATGCTGTACTTGTTTCTTTGTCTTTAATGCTTTAAGTCTTTGTCTTTGAAGCTGAAGATGGCTTAACATATAGTTGGGTCGGTCTGAAGACATCCTCAGAAGCAGATGCCTGCTCAGCGGCTCTGGACCCATCTGCGGGATTGATTTCAGAGTGTCCAATACCTTGAGTTTCCAGAGGCCCAGTCGGCTCCCTGTGGGAGTCTGTAGAGGCCTGTGGCTCTGAGGTAGCGGGTGCCAGGGGCTGTGAAAGCGCCTCACTGAGAACCGGCGAACAGCCTAGAAGAGGCTTCGTCAGTTTTGGACCTCGGATGCCTATCCTTGTTCCTTGCGTTTTTTGTAAACTCCAGTTGTCTGCTGTTCCGTCGGCATTATATAATTAAATCGTTGGCCAAAGTAATGAAATGCAAAATCGAACAGACGCTTGACAGCGCGTTGGTTGAATCTAGCACAAAACAGACAGCTAGCAACGATGTGATCATGGCCTAGGTAAGGAATACAGTAACAGTGAAAATCCTTATGAGGTATTTGCTTCCCACAAGAAATACAATTTTTAACTTTTTCTGACATCGGTCTGGAGCAAGAAAAAAGTTTCCCCAACGGGGTACTTAGCTTTAATGAAGACTTCGGTTCTGAAATTCAGATTTGAAGATCTCAGGAGTCTGCCGACCTGCACCTGCGAACTGCGTTTGCTTCGGGCACCGTGCGGCAAGAAAGACTGAAGAAAATGGCACTGGCTGCATCTTTTATACCCCTGGCACACTGTCGTCAGGGAAGAGGCGACCGCAACAGACACCGGACCTAAACTTTGGAATCCTGGCAGACTGCCGGTAGCCTGCCAGCAAGATAACCCAAGAGTAATGACTGCAACAGTGAAACACTATCATCTGTGAAGTGCTTGCAACGTGTACAGCACTGCTCATCTCTAGAACATTTATGTTCAAGTGGTTCTGCCAAGTACCTTGGACAGTCATTCCCAGATAATGCCCCCCCCCCCCGGTCTGGGAGGCGTCCGAGATCAAAACTGCATTTTCTTGAGGGGGAACAAGTGGGCGACCTAAAAAGTTGATCTGTATATAACCACCATGTTAGATCCTTCTTGCAGGCATTTATGAGCATTTGATGAGAAAGGGGGAGATCCTGCATTGACCACTGGGCAAATAGTAGCCACTGGAGTACTCATGTGCAGACGGGCTAGGGGAACTAAGAGAATGGAGGAAGCCATAGTCCCGAGGACCTGAAGGACTATCCTTGTCTGTACTTTGTCTCTCCAGCAAGAATCTGACTTGGTTGCATAACGATTCTATCCTTTCTGGTGTTAGTTTTGCTGTCATGGTGGTTGAGTCCACTTCTGAGCCTAAGAATACAATGTGCTGTGATGGAGATAAGGCTGACTTTTTTAGGTTTATTGTAATGCCTAATCTGGCACACAAGGATAGAGTCTCGTCCCTGGTTCTCATTAGCTGGTGCATGGTGCAGCAGTGAGGAGCCAGTCATCTCGGTAAAGAAACACCTGGAATCCTTGACGTCGCAGGTGAGCTGCTACCACTGCCATGCATTTGAACACTCTGGGGGCTGTAGTGAGGCCAAAGGGCAGTGTTCGAAATTAAAAATGACTGGCTCCCAGCTGAAAGTGTAGATGTCTTCTGGAGCGCCTGTCCACTTTGATGTGGTAGTATGCATCCTGAAGATCTATTGAGCACACCCAATTGTCTTTCCTTATAAAGGGAAATATCGACTGCAGAGTGATCATTCAGAACTTCAATTTATTTACAAACTTATTGAGTTTGCTGAGATCTAGAACTGATCTCCAGTCCCCTGTCTTTTTTGGAACTAAAGAATCGAGAGTAAGTTCCAGATCCTATTTGCTCTGTGGGGACTTCTTGGATGACTTTTTTGTAGCAATGAGATGACCTCTGATGTTGCACGGTCTAATTGAATGGGTAGCACGTCTGGTAGACACCGGTTTAACTGGGGATCGGAAACAAAGGGAATCAGTTAACCTCTGGATATTACAGTTTGTACCAAACGTCACCCAGAAGGTGGAAGGGCGGGAACCAAAAGACTCAAGATACACTGATTCATCCTCAGTAGGGTTAGAGGTCTTCCAATCACCCCTCTAAGGATTTCAAGGATGCCAGAAAAGGAGACATCTTCAGAGGGGGATCTAGGGAACCTATCCAAATCAGTGTCAGAGGTGACAAACTCAGGTGAGTCAACGTGTTTTCTCTTACAAAGTCCCTTCCGAGGAAGCTCTCCAGTGTGATATGCTGGGGAGGTCTCGGAAGAGGGACACCTCCAATGGGGGCTGCTTGAGTCTCCGGTTCCCTACACTGGGGGGGGGGGTTGCTGCCTGCTGTGGTGGGACATCAGGTCCAAAGGCAGGGCTTTGGCACTGGACAAAGCTTTCTCTATTGCTCCGAAGGCCCTTCCACCCCGCTCTGAAGATGACCTCCACTCAGAGGAGACAGAAGTGGAGCTCCGAGCAGGAAGGACAAGCTCCTAAGCAAACGTGGGAACCGAGCTCAGTCGAGCCGAAGTGCCGAGAGGGTCTGTTCAGAAGAAAACCCGGGGTGACTATCCCCCTCAGAGCAGACTCAAGAGCATCGGCTCCCAGATCCCTCTGCTCCAGACTGAGCCGACAGTTATCGGTTCTGAGGAAGCAGGAAGAATTCTCAGAACTGAAGGATCCAACATCGAAGAACCCAAAGTCTTTGGCTCAGAGCGAAGCAGTCTGATGATGAGCAGTAGATTGTAAATGGGGCGGCTCCAAAGCCTGTGGGTCCAGAAGGGCTAACTTTTTAGCCAGAGCCGGGTCACAGAGCAACCTCTTCACCACCCACTCAATGTCCTCATCTGAAAGTATCCTGGAGGAAGGGGTGGAGACAGGAGATCTCCTCCTTTCTAATATAGGACACCTCAATGCTGGTGAAACAGGGTCGATGGCTGGTAATGGTCTCGGCAATGAAGAGACAGACGGCACCAAGACAGAATCGGAGCCAGAACTCCTTGGCTCCGTTGCTTTAGACAGCTCCGAAGCTGGAGCCGAAAATTCTCTCTTAACAGTCTTGGGAGCTGTCTGACTAAGTTCCAGCTGTTCCTGGAAGGAACTAGTCGTAACACCCGTCTATTAATTTACGTTTCCTCTCATTATGAACCCTAGTACTGAAGGCATAACAAAAGGTACAGGGTTCTTGTGAGCTTCTCACAGACAGTACACACAGCTAGTGTGACCATCAATCAATTAAATCTTTTGTGAATACTTGTCACATTTTTTGAACCCTGACGGGCGGTGTTCCTTATGTTCTTTTTCTTTGCACATGCTGACAAGAAAACTATGCTAACAATTTGCAACAATAATACTAACTATAACACTGACTAAATTTGTACTAAAGTTGTGAAGAGAAGAAAAGTTTTTTTTTTTTTTTTTTGTAAGACTAACGCTCGGAGGAAAGGCCCTCTTATTTAAATGGGCAACTACGGCCCTCTAAAACGGGCCATACAATCCTAAGAGGTGGTATAGGGGATCAAGCGCTCAATAACAATCGCACAGGAGTACAAGCTAATAATTACAAGTAGAAAGTGAAAAGGGACGAAAAATACAAGATTTATCAAAAAATCTTCTACTTGGCCAACGAGCCAGTAAGGAGACAACCTCGAAGCTTTCGCGGCAAATGAGATCTGGGGAATTGCTGTGAGGCACTATGGGATAGGGGTTAGCCTCAAGCCAGTAAAAGCTCTCGAGCTTTAGTATCGGCAGAGTCGGAGCAGAGCATCTACTCCGAACCCATCCAGCAAATATTATGGCGAGATAGGACTACATAACATTCACACTTAATTCCTCTGCACAAAGGAGGAAATTTGAGACATTACTAAACTTTAGACCTAAAGCAAACTCCCCCAGCTCCAAATACTAAATGATGTACCAGACCACTGACATGTTGTCTGTCTGGACTGCCACTGTTCCTTGAGGTAAGACGCTGTGAAAGTGTTGCAAAGCTAGAAACACCGCTCTTAGCTCTAGGACATTGATGTGCAGTTTGCATTCTGTTCTGGACCATTGACCTTGGACCGTCTTTCCCTGGAACAAACCCCCCCCCCACCCAATCAGGGAAGCATCAGTGGTTATTGTCGCTATCGGAGTTGGTAGGGTAAAAGGCAGACCTTGTGTCAAGTCTTGAGATAGCATCCATCGCAGATCCTGCTTGCAGCAGGATGTGATCAGAATTTTGTGTGACAACGGCAGGTGCTGATAGGACCACTGGGCGAACAGTAACCATTGAAGGATCCTCATGTGCATTCTTCCTAGAGGGACTGCAACAAGTGCGGCTGACATTAATCCCAGGACTTTCAAAACCTGTTCTGCTGTTGCTTTTGTCTTTTGAAGGAGTACTGCAATTTGCTCCCTTAGTTTTGAAACCCTTTCTGGTGGGAGCCTGACCCTGACCAAAGTAGTGTCCAGTTCTGCCCCTATAAATGATAGATACGCTGTGATGGTGATAAGGTAGATTTTTCGAAATTGACTGTAATGCCAAGATGGGAACAAAGACCGATTGTGTAATCTCTTGCTTGGAGAAGATGATACTTGGAGGTGGCGGAGAGGAGCCAGTCATCTAGATACGGAAACACCCGGAATCCTTGTTGTCTCAAGTGAGACACTACTACTGCCATACACTCAGTGAACACCCTGGGGGCTGAGGTGAGGCCAAACGGCAGAGCTCGAAACTGAAAGTGACTGGCTCCTAGCCGGAAGAGCAGGAATCTCCTGGACGGTCTAGCCATCTTTATGTGGTAGTACGCGTCCTTGAGATCTATAGAGCACATCCAGTCTCCTTCCTGCAGAAAAGGAAGGACTGACTGTAGAGTGACCATCCGAAACTTCTCCTTCACTTAGTTTGCTGAGATACAGAATTGGTCTCCAGTCCCTTGTCTTCTTTGGAACTAAGAAGAACCTTGAGTAAGTTCCGGATCCTATTTGGTCTGCCGGGACTGCTTGGATGGCTCTTTCTGAGCAGCTTCTGGATTCTCTACGGCTGCCTGATTCCGCAGATTGGGTGGAACGTCTGGGAATCTTTTGGTGGTAGGGGGAACGTTTATGAATTTTATGTCGTAACCTCTGGTAATTATACTTTGTACCCAGGAATCTGAAGTTAAATTTCGCCAGGCCAGTGGGTACAAAGTTAAGCGTCCCCCGACTGCCTCCAGAGCAGGACAGTCAGGCCTCCTCTCAGGAGTGCTGGAAGGGCTTGCCAGAGAAAGCATCCGTCACCCTGGTTTTGCGGACCCCCTCTGCCGCTTGGTCGGCGTCTTCCATTCCTTCCCCCTCCTCTGCCTCTGGAAGGGGCATTATCACTCTGTGTGGACTGAAAGGAACCCTGTGTCTTACGGAACCACATCTTTCCGCCTCTTTGCCCTTTGGGGTATGGCCTGGAAGGGGCGGAAAAATGGACTCCTACAGCAGATAGGGTCTTCCCTTCTTGCTCACACCTAGTGAGGTTTCTCCTTTACTTTGGGGCCAAAAAGACAGGCACCAAACGGGACGTTAATAAAGGAAGACTTGAAGGATTCCACAAAGGAGCACAGCCGCAGCCAGGATGGTCTCCCAAGTGCAATCACTGAAGCTGCCGCTCTACTCTCACCTTCGGCCGCATATGAAATGAGCCTCAGGGAGGAGTTGACTACAGAGTTAAGGGTATTAAGCTGTGCAGTCACTTTCTCGGTAACAGCAGCATCTGTACGACCCTGGAGAGTATCTCAGAGTTCCTTGAGGAGATCCCTCTGTAAACACGTAAAATGCGTCAAGTAGTTCAGCGATCGCATGGAAAAAGTCGCAGAACTGAAAACGCACTTCCCATATCTGTCCATCGTCCTAGAATCCTTATTAGGAGGATGGACAGCGGAAGAGGACTCTGACATGTCCTTCTTCGTGGCTGCCGCCACCACCATAGTATCCACTGGAACACCCTTAGTAAGAAAACTCTTGTCCTGGGGGGCTGTTATAAACTTATTCGGTCTGCGGGGAACTGGTTCCACCGTGTCAGGTTTCTCCCAAGCCCTACGAGCTATCAAGTCCATAAGTTCGTCAAAGGGAGGGGTCACCCAGGAGGTAGAAGGTAGAGCCCCGAATGCCTTCAGCAATACTGATTCATCCACCGAAGGGTTAAGTGGCTGCCAATCTCCCCTCTGTTTTAGGATCTCCAGGATGTCCGCAAAGGAGACATCCTCCGAGGGGGACCGTGGGGACCCCTCTGCTTCATCCAAATCTGTATCTGATGTAAGAGATTCCTGTGGGGAATCTATGTGCCTCCTCTTGCACAGTCTTTTCCTTGGTGGTACTTCAGATGGGGCTTCTGGAGAAGCATCTGAGGAACCGGGAGCACCCTCTGGGGGCAGCTGAGGCATTGGGTCTCGACGCTTTGTAGGAGCCGAGGATACAGAAGTCGAACGTGGGCCCTTAGGGGGAGAAGAAGAAGAATCCGATTGAGATAGGTGTCTGTTTCGACAAGACCTTCCTCATGGCGTCGAAGGCACCAGTACCCGGATCCAAAGACCTTCCTGGTTTCGAGAAACCAGGAACAATCCCCGAGATCGGGGGTCCGGGCTCCGACCCAGAGGACGGCGCCGAACTAATTTGAGCCGAGGCTCCTAGGGGGAGAGTTGGTACAGACAGCTCGGTTCGACTGTCTGCCCCGGAACCCAGGAACGATAGTCGGCTCCGGGACCCCTCGATCCGTTCCGAGGGCGTCAAGGGCAACGGTACCGAAAGCACGGCTGTAGGCTTCAGTATCGATGGTTCTACCATCATTGGAACTTCGACTCTCTGCTCCGAAGACTCTACAGGTCTCAGAGGAGGAGCAGTAGATGACCCAGGGAGGGCTTCGAGTTTCAAAACCAGCTGGGACGAAACTTCGATCAATTTGGAAAGGGCAAAGTTCTCCATTAACTTCTGTATCACTAGATCCACATCCGAATCAGATAAGGGGCCGAAGTCATCACCGAGTGAAGGATCGATGGCGGCGGAACCTCCAAGACCGGAGTCTCGATCAAAGATATACATTCGACAGCCGACTCCGAAGTCTGTGGAGCCGGTGTCCGAAACTTAATGGAGGTGCTCGTAGCAGATGACTTTGGCTCAGACACTCTCGAAGACTTGGACCCCTTCGAAGACTTGGATACCAATTCAGCCTTGTCAAGGGCCTCCTGAAACTCGGGTTTTAACAAACCCCTGTCTAACTTCCTGCGCCTCTCCATCTTGACCCTCCCACTAAAGGAATGACAAATAGAACAGTCCTCCTGTAAGTGGAAAGGGCCAAGACAGTAGACGCAGGAAGAGTGGTCATCCGTGATGGACATTTTTTGTCCGCATTGACATTTCTTGAAACCTGATTTTTGTTTCTCAGACATGTTGCAATACCCAGACATATATATAAACACCTAAAAATGTAAAGGTATGTAAACAAATATATATTGGACTTAAGCCTTTCCTAAAGAAAGAACACCTGTTGAACCAGACAGGATAATAGGCCTAAAAATTGCCTTTAGCGAAAACTTTATAAAAAATAATAATAATCCCACTACAACTACACTAGTAAAAGACTAATATTTAGTTATCAACTATCTATACTAAATTAAATGTAAGCTAGAGAGAACTTCAAAAAATTGAAAAACTTTACTGGCCCGAGCTTCTGCGATGCATCTGCTGTCGCGGCAAACTAGATCTGGGGATTAGCACTAGGGGGTTGTGGGATAGGACTGTGCCTCGAACTTTCTCAAGATGCAGAGCTGTAGAAGTGGCCCTCTCGGAGCAGAGGATCGGCTCCGAACCCATGCGTAAGAACAAACGGCGAGATTGAACAATTTCACATCTGCAGCTTTAAGGAAGGCTCTGCATAACATAAGGGAGGTCAATGACAAATGATTTTGCCAACATGAAAACTGCAGTATGCAGATGGCTGTACTTTGACAGTAGAGTAACTTGCTCCATTATGAAAAATGGAAAGCAGACACTCAAACTGCTATGACGAGTGATGAAAAGGGGTCTAGATTTCTCTTGCTTGTGACTCGCCTCTGGGGGAGTTGGAGCAAAGAACTTGCTGTATTTGGAATTGTGAGCAGAAATGAACAAGTTCCACCATGGCTGGCCTCACAATCTGTTCCAGCACTACAGGACAGACCACTCACAAAGCACAACAGATCTACTTAGCCCGGCCATTAAAAAAATAGACTCTCCTGGAATGTGCATTTGTAAAAGTGGTTGGAACAGATCACCCATTGCCACCCGATACAAGGGGTAAGAACAGGTTCTCCAACATTTGTTGATGTACCAGACCACCAACATCTCTACCTGTACAATCATTCCTTGAGGTAGGATGTCTAAAAAAAGCTAGGACTGACTTGTATCTAAAACACTGATGTGAAGGGTTGGTCTTTAAGGGAGACCACGTGACTTTGTCTATCCAAAAGTAATTCCTTCCTCCCCACCCCAGCTAGAAAGCATCCTTAGTCACTGTGGCTTTGGGCAGAGGGAGAACAAAGGGGTGGCCCTGCAAAACATCTGGTGCACTGATCCCCCAGGATACAGGCTATCGGCAGATCATTATGATTTGAAAAGGAGACGTCATGGGATGTTGATTCATTGACCACTGAACTACTGGAATCCATAGTAGTACTTTCATGTAGTATCCTGCTGAATTTAGGAGGGTTATGGAGGCCACCACTGACCCCAAAAGCTGAAAGACCAGCCTGGCTGGTGGTGACCAAGAGATGGTGGATTTCTCACTCGAAGTTGCAATTTGCACAACCTGGAATGAGGAAACAGTTACTGGAAAAACTTATTACAGGGCAGCCCCTATGAACTCCAGGATTTGGGAGGGAATGAGCAGAGATTTGTCATAGAAGACTTGATGCCCATGTGCACATATAAATGGAGCAGGCAGTCTCTGGCATGTGCCAATAAATGCCTGTTGATAGCCATGAGGAGCCAGTTGTCGAGGTATGAAAACACCCAGAATCCGAGAGATCTCAAGTGAGCTGCAACCACTGCCATACATTTGGAAAACACTGGGGGGGGGGGGGGCTGTGAATTGAAAGTGACTAGCTCTCAGCCAGAAACAAAGGCATCTCCTTGGATGGTCTATTTTTATAGGATAGCTAGCCAAGATGCATACTATCAAGCACATCCACTCATCCTTACAAAAGGAGGAAAATGGACTGAACTGTGACCATTTAAAAATGGAGTATTTGACCAGCTATTTTAAGTGGTTTAGGTCCAATATTGGCCTGAGGTCCCCAGTCGTTAGAACCAAAAAGAATCAAATAATTTCAGGATGCAAAAATAAGTAACCCCTGACTGCCTCCACAGTAAAGCAGTTGTGCAGCTATTCAGGGGAACTGGAAAGGCTCATCAGTAAAGGGACTTCGGAAGTCTTGGTTTTACTGGTCCCTCCTGCCATGTGGGCAATGGCAAACATTACAGTTCCCTCCTCTACTGTGCAGGTGGGGGGGTCCAACCATATCTTTCAACTCTCTTTCTAGTTTCTCGAGGTGGCCCTTTGAGGGGTAGAAAAATGGATCCCTACGGCAAATAGTTCAACCATCCTGTTCATTCTTGGACGGTGCCTCTAACTGATTCCAAATAAGGTACATCCACAGGGTGCACTCATGAAGGACATCTTGTAAGGTTCCACAAACTCAGATGCGTGTCCATGTATGCCTCCCACAGGCAATTCTTAAACATGCCTCTCTCAAACCACCTACCATAGCATGAGAGATCAGACACATCAAGTCATTTGACAGGGACTGAAGGGTGGTCAGTTGTGGAGAGTCTTTTTATCTTCTGCCTTGGACCCGGAGTAGGATTTGTAAGTTCTTTTGTCAAATCCCCGTGAAACCTTGTGAAGTCTCAGGTAATTCAGCAACTGCAGGACAAAGGTTGATTAAGCAAAAATTTGCTTCCAGAATCTGTCCAGTGCCCTAGACTCTTAAGGAAGAAAGACAAAGGGACTTCAGCAAGTTCCTTTTCAGTGGCTGTGGTAACCGCCATGCCATCAACTGGAGGACCCTTGCTCCAATGGGCAATGTCCTTAGGTGCAAGTAACACTTTTGTTTAAATGGGCGCTGTCATATCTGCATCCTTTCAAGCCGGACAAGAAAGGTGGTCTACTATTTCTTCCACCCCTGGTACCATCCAGGACGTACTTGAACCTGTTCCAAAACATAACAGACTTCCTGGGATTTGGCTTTGCAAGACTAACCATTTTTGTCTGAAATCTGAATTCCTCAGAATGAGAAGACCTCAAGGGGTGAACTCTGAAGCCTTGGTTTTGCAGGCCCCCCCTACCATGTGGGTGTCTGCCATTAGAGTCCATCCCCCACCAGGAAGCCCGGATGTTCAAAGATGTCTGGGTGCAGAAAATTACAAGACGTTTACATTCCTTTTTCCCTTCCCTCACCCATTCTCCCATAAAAAAATCACCACCCCAGAGGAGGAAAGCAGCCTCTGAGACAGAAAAGCTGCTAAAGAAAGTCAACCAAGAGATTCCACCAGACCTAGAAAGATCTGGAAATTACTCAAGATTCTTTCTGGTTTCAAAGACAGTGGATCTCAAAGTCAGTGTCTTCTGCAAAATATACTCCTGTTGGGAATCAATGTGTCTACTCTTGTCCGTACACTTCCATGGAACTTCCTTGAGGGAATGATCTGGGGAGGACATGGAAATGTGTACGGAGTCATGCAAAAGAACGATCTCAAGACTAGAGTGGACCAGCTGCCTCGATGGGATAAAATGAGCAGTCTCAGGACAACTATGGAGGAGAGAACTCGGGGGGGGGGGGTAAAAGGATGCCCCATCTCCAGTCATGTGAAGAGATCTCTCACTACCCCAAATGCACACACCGACAGGGAGCCCAGGATCACTCCAGTAGTAGCTGAAGTCACCTGCGTGGAGAAATCCATGACTTCAATGACTAACCCAAAGCAGAGGTCAGAGCCAAACTATCTGGCACTGTGGTACCGAGTGGAAGGGACGGCGCTGAAAACCCAAGTCAAAGCCCTACCCCTGAATCTGGCACCAAAGTTGCAGCTTAGACATCCCCTCTGGTTTCAACAAGGTCAGCACTGACTGGATCAAAGAAATAGTCAGTCAATGAAGGCCAGGTCTTCGGATATGACTCAGTCTTTGAACTCTTAAACCCTAAACCTCCAAAGTTAAGGGCAGATCAGAGTAGGAGTCACTAAAGGTGTTTGGGCTGGTCAAAAGCTCACAGGTCCAATGGGAGCAAATCTGGGTCCTAAGAAATGTCATCACCTGGTCCACGTCTGCTTCAGACACAGTATCCTGGTAGATCTGTAGGATGAGGAGAAAGCTGGAGGTCTAGAAACTCTACATGGAGTTTCTTGCAGAAAAGGAGAATGAAGTCTGAAAATCAGCTCCAGACAGAAAGTACAGTTGTATACACTTAATAAATGTAGATGTTATAGAGTGCATTCACTGTTGCAGTCATCGCATTTGGGTCATCCCTGCCAGGATAGCCCCTCAGGCAGCCCGAATACCAGAGACTTAGTATTTCTGTGTTGGTTGCCATCACTTGAGGACTGACATCAGGTCATCAGGAGTATAAAGTAAGGCAGCAGATGCCATTACATCAGTTTTTCTTGCCCTAACCTGTCAAGAGCCCCCAAAGTAGAAGGCCAGGTTCTGGAGGAAGAGCACCACCAGTGGAAAATAAATATCAATATGTCCCTTGTAAGGAGATAACAGGGAAGAATGGTAATAAAAAGAGAATAAGGGGGATGGAGGGAGGGAAACCAGGACTGCAACAGTGATTACACAAACATCTACATTTATAGTAAGTGTACACAACTGTACAATGGTCGTGTTTCACTGTTGCAGTCGTCACATTTGGGTAGATTCCCAAAGCTGAGGAAATGGGTAGAGGCAGTCAAGGAAACTAGGGGCTGGCTAAGATTATCTGCAAGACTGCAGAGGCAAACTCTGTTCCTGGATCTGAAGAGAGGCAGGTGGTAATGCTTTGTAAAAGTGTCAGATGTCAAGGTGGCAGCCTCCAGGATGCTCCTGGTGGGAACTCCTCTGAGGAAGGCTGCAGAGGTGAAGGCTGTTCTGATGGAGTGTCCTGACCCCCTTGGTGGGAGGCTTTCCATGCTGTTTGTAGCAGAAATGGATGCAGTGTGCTATCCATTTGGAAATGGTTTGCTTGGAGATGGCTTTGCCTTCTGCCCCTGTAGCAAAGCTAACCAGCAATTGATCAGACTTTCTGAATGATTTAGTCCTGTCCGGATAGAATCTGAGCTGTCTGTGCAAAGTGTGAAGAATCTTTTCCCCCTTGTTCTGGGGATGAAAGAAAGTGGGCAAATGAATGGATTGGTTGAGAGCCACACTGGACACCACCTTGGGCATGAAGGATGAGTTAAACTCAGAAGGATACCCTGTCTGCATGTAAGATGAAGGGTTCCACAAACATGAGTGCTTGCAGCTCAGAGACTCTTCTGGCTGAAGTGATGTCCAGAAGGAATGCAGTCTTCCAGGAGAGAAATTTTAGCTCTGCAAAAGACGCTGGTTCGAAAGGGGGCAGGGTGAGCTTTTCCAAGACAAATTTAAAGGTCCCAAGCTGGTGTTTGTGCCCTTCTGGGGGGCCTCAAGTTGCTAGCCTCTCTGAAGAACTGTTTGATAAAAAGATGTGAGAAAAGGGGCTGCTCAATGGGAAAATGAGCAGAAATAGCAGAGGCATGAATTTTTACAGAGGAGAAAGAGGCCACTGTGTAGTAGGTCAGCTAAGTAATCCAGGATGAGAGGGGTGGAGGGCTGTGCCATATTGGCTACCTTAGCCTGAATCCAGGTGCAGAATCTTTTCCATTTATCTTCATAAGACTTTCTGGTGCTAGAACATCTGGCCTCATGGATAACATCCAGAACCTGCTTACTGAGGACAGCAGATAGGTTCGGGGATAGTGAATATGCCACACTGAGTGTCTGTAATGGGGGATACAAGAATTCCCCATCCCTCTGGGTCAGAAGGTTTGAAATCTGAGGAAGATGCCAAGGAGGCAGCAGGGACAGGCTGCGCAGCAAGGGGTATCAGTGCTGTCAGGTCCAGTCTGGAGCTATGAGAATAGTCCTTGGTTTTTCCTCCATTATTTTGAGCTGTTCCCTGGGGATGAGAGGTAGGGGAGGAAAGGCATAAACCAATAGATTGACCCAGGGGAAGGACAGGGCATCCACTTTCCATGCAGTGATGTTCCCTGGTGCAGAATTTGCTGAGCTGATGGTGTGGGAGGCAAAGAGGTCGACCTTCGGGGTTCCCCATTTCTAAGTTATTAGGGTGAAGGTACTTCTGTTGAGTTGCCACTCATGTGGGTCCAGAAGGGCTCCGCTTAATTGGTCTGCCACAGAGGTGAGAGAGCCTGGCAGAAAACCGATGTAGTTGCATGGAAGAGACTGAGCCAAAGTGGCCTCTTTCTCCTCTGTAAAAATTCATGCCTCTGCTATTTCTGCTAATTTTCCCACTGAGCAGCCCCTTTTCTCTGTGTGTTCTGCTGTTGTCTGTTTTGACCATTAGAACTCCTGGAGAGAAGGGGTTTGAAAGCTATCAAGGCGTGCAGCACAGCCATCATCTCTTTTTGATTGATGTGCAGAAGAAGTTGCTGTGGGCTCCATTGGCAATGTATGCACCTGCTGTCCAGGTGTGCACCCCCAAGCGTAGTCTGATGCGTCTGTGGTGAGGGTCTGGGGAGAAAGGTAGTCCCCTTTCTTGTGGAGGCATGCTGTTGTCCACCAAAGAATCATTTCTGAAGCAAGGAATTCTAGGTAGAAGAGTTACCAGGTCTCGAGAGTGTTGACACCAAAGGCTCTTTAGGTATGATTGAAGTTTCCTCATATGCAGTCTAGCATATGTAATGAGTAAGTATGCAAGATGCCATGAACCCCCAAGCTTGCAGGATCTTCCTTGCAGATAGCTGGGGCTTGATGGCTAGTTGAGAGAAGTAGGCTGTCAGGAAAACTTGTCTGTTGTAAGGTATGCCCATCTGGGATGCTGTGTCCAGACTTGCACCCAGAAGATTATCTTTTCGGTGGGCATCTGTTTGAATTTCTTTTCGTTGATTGTGTACCCCAGGGTGGTTAGTAGGGTTTTTACAAAGGCCAGGTGCTTGAGCAGCATTTCCTGGCTGCCTGCCTGATTAAGGCAGTCTAAGCATGGGTAAATTTGTATATTTCTTTGTCTGTAAAAGGCAATGGATGGAGCCAGACATTTTGTGAAAACTCTGGGAGCAGTAGATAAGCAAAGGGAAGCGGAGAGAACTGAAATTGTTGATAACCTGCCTTGAAGCGGAGATATTTTCTGCATGATTCCCAGACAGCAATGTGGAGGTAGGCCTCTTAGATCTAGGGTGGCTAGCCAAGCATCTTTGGAGAGCATAGACAGCAGCTGCTGAAGGGTGAGCATTTCGAATTTTTGGATCACCAGGAAGGTGCTTAGAATGGATAAATAGAGGATGGGGTGGACAGGTGCCCTCTTTCCTGGACACCAGAAAAAAAGTCTAGAGTAGCAGCCTTGGCCTATCTGTTCTGCAGAAATGTGCTCTACTGCCCTCAGAGAGTAGGGAAATGATTTGCTTTTGAGCCTCTGCCCAATGATTTGGTGGTAGATCTGGGAACCATTACAGACGCATTAGACTATGCATGGGGGGCTCACTTGGCAGGGCATTCAGGACAAATGGAACCAGAGCCAGATGCACCTGCATATCAATCAAAAAGAAATGTTAACTGTACAGAATTCCAGGACAGCCTTCAAGGACCACATTCTTCCAGGACAATTATTGGTAAAGACAGACAACACCACTGTTATGAGGTACATAAAACAAGCAGGGCGGAACCCACTTGTATCCTCTCTACAGACTTATCCATAGCTCTGTGGAACACAGCCTTGACCTACCAAGTGCACCTTACAAGCTCAATTCCTGCCAGGCAAGCTAAATTCACTGGCAGACAACCTAAGCAGAAATCTCATGGACCCACACGAGTGGAAATTGGAACCAAAGGTGGTTAGTTGTAGTTAGTAGTGGATAATTCTGGCATTGAACAAGCACAGAAGTGACAATGGGGGACGTCGTGGTCTGGGCCTAAACAAGTGATGCAGTAAGAGTGGCAGTCTCTGTGTGGTATTTGATTTCCACAAGCGAGACGATTAACTTTTTCTGAAATCAGTTAGTGCAAGAAAAAGGATCCCCAACGGGGTACTTCACTTTAGAAGACTTCAACTTCAGTTCTGTAGATGAAAACTCAGGTAGCGGCCAACCGACACTCTTGCAAACTGCTTCTGCTTCGGGCTCCACGGCAAGACTGATGTAATGGCATCAGCTGCTTTACTTTATACTCCTGGCGACCTGACGTCAGTCCTCAAGCAACAGCAACAGACACAGAAATACTAAGTCTCTGGTATTTGGGCCAGGAGAGGACTACCCTGGCAGGGATAACCCAAATGTGATGACTGCAGCAGTGAAACACGAAGAACATCAGGGGCTGCTAATGGGCTGGAGACTTGCATGAAGCCAACACCAGATCCAAAAAAGTAGACAAATCCAAACCTTTGGATATTATCGGGGGCAGACACTACAGTCTATGCACCGAGCGTGGAGAGCAGTCAGGGGAGGGTTTCAACTCTCTAGACTTTTTTGATTTTTTTCTTAGTCTATCTCCTTTGAGATTTTTCCAAAGGTTTAGGTTTACAGATTGGTACTAGGCTACAGGCCCTAGGTCCTATACAAGGCTAGCCATAACAATTCCCTGGCTATTTCTTCACACAATATTTACTTCCCTGCACCCCTGTCTAGCAGGGTGACTGATGTGACCCCCTGGGTGAATTTCCCATCTCCCATCCAATCGTCAAGGTTACTTTTGAAGAGGGCCAAAGAGGTGCTCTGCTTGACATGTATGGGCAGTCTATTCCAGAGTCTGGGGAGTCTCTGGGTCAGGAACCTATCCCTCCAGCATGCGTTGTTCATTGTGATGACACAGTTTAGATCCCTGGAGCGTGTGGCTCTGAGGGACTGGGATTTCTTTAAGTGTAGCATGTTCAACAGCTCTGGGTTTGACATGGCCTTGTATGTTAAGCAGTGATAGCCTCTGAGTAGACTATATGCGACAGAGTACAGCTGGAGTTTTTTTTAGACAGTCAGCATAGGGCATCTGCTTTAGGCCTGTGATTGTTTTAGTGAGGTATTTCTGCAGCCTTTCCGGTTGTTGCAGATGCCTTGAGAGGTACATACCAAACGGGATGTATTCTACAATGGGTCTAATGAGGGATGGGAACAGTGGGACAATGACCTTTTTTGGGGATAAAAAGCCCTTAGTGATGGTGTGCCACATAGGATTTCCTGACTGTTGCAGCGATGTGGTCATCGAAGGTGAGACCACTGTCCACCTTCACCCCCTACATCTCATCATACTTTTGGTGTTTAGTGTACTGCTACCTACGTGGTAATTCACGGGTACATGTTTTTTCCCAAAGGGGATAACTATACATTTCTTGGCATTGAGCTTGAGCCCATGGCTCTGGCATCAAGCATCTGTTTCTGTAAGGCGCTTTTGTAGAATATCCACATCATTTGGGGATTCAGTAATGGCTCCCAGTTTGCAGTCATCTGCAAACTGTTATCCATAGTCCCTTAGTGTTGGCCTGTACTTCAGAAAAGTAGATGCCAAACAAGAGCGGTCCAAGGACTGAACCCTGAGGTACTCCACTTGTCTGGAGCTGGATTTGGAGTCAGCTACTTTAACAGGGAGGGTTCTGTCAGTAAGCCAGTTAGCAACCCAACGCATGACATAGGGATTAATGCCCAGAAATAGAAACAGCAAAAGGGGAAGCCCCAGATATCATGGAAGGTGGCAGCAGTAAACCTTTGAGAATAAATCTGTTCCTGCATTCAACCAAGGCCCTGTAGTTGAAACCTGAACAAATGTCACTGCCTCAAGATGAGCGGCACCAAGACCATATACACACACTGAGTGGGCATCTGGTGCACACACGAAAATTTCTTAAAACCTGGAGGTTTGTTGGACATCCTGCAAAGACTACAAACAATCCTGAAAGAAAAAGCAAATACACAACAAAGTTAGAGAATGGACATAATACCAACAATGGTACCAAACATTTTCAGAAACGTAAGAAACCAAGAACTGTACTAAGATTACTCAGAGAAAAAGAGGGAGAAGGGTGCTACGCCTAGGACAGAAACCAATAAGTGCAATACATCTTAGAAGCTTTTTAGGGGAGGCTAGGAGGAAAATAAATGAAAGGATCCTTGAGCAAAAAACTGAAAAAAAAAATGCTTGAGCAATGATGAAACCACATCTTTTTGCTGGAAGTGGTGAACAAAAAAGATCAGAGGTAATCTGGGGCTTGAGACAGGATTATAGGGTAAGGGAAGGAGCTTTAGGAAGGCTCAAAATGAGAACTGAAATCTTTATGCTAAATGGACAGATTTCAGACCTTCATGCAAAGCATGAAAATTATACCTTCAACTGTTTGGCCCTGTCCTTTGGAAGGCACAGTTGGCCCTCATCTATCAAAACCCCAGAGAAAACCTGTGCATTCTCCAAAACCACACAACTCATGCAGGCTCAGGGTAAACACCTAGATAAGTGAGGGTAAGCATGGTATGGTTTCAGGGACTTATGAATGCCCTTAACAAAAGATAACAGAAAGAGGCAGTCTCAAGAATGTAGTCCCTACATTTTCAGGTGAGCAAACACTGGGACCAGGCATTAAGTAAATGCCCTGTAAGCACTGCAGAGGCCAAAGGGCAGAAGTGTCCCATGTACAGTAATCACAACAAAGTCAAATTACTCAGCAGCGACATTCTATACTCCCATTACACAGCTAAATTTCAACACCATCCCAACATAACTAAAAGACCATAAAACTTTGTCTTCAACCCCTTACTAAAAACACCTACACCACATATGGCTGTGTACACGCTCCTCTCACCAGTGGATTAATTTTCCTATGTTCATACTAGCTTCATGGCTGGAAAATGACACAAGCTTCAGCATCCTATTTCCCCACTTATTGGTTTATAAACATCTGTGGACAAGGCAAAAAAGCAGTGGACTTGAGGCTTACAATCTCCCCACTGGATGATTCATTTGGAAGGGATATACATGGAAAAAAGGTTATTATCCTCATAACCTTCAGCCCGTCTAAACTCTCCAACCTACATCGCATCAAAAATTACATCTCATCTCCCTAGTTCCCCAAACTAGAAATTATTTCCCTTTCTGACGCACCACCTACCTTAACACTTTCATTTATCAAAATCAATTCCCTCCTTCCAGACACTAGTGATTAACAACTTAGAGAGAATTAGAGGAAAATTAACTCCCATGTTCTCAAACTCATTTATAACAGTCAAGCATTTGCTTAAAAAGTACACAATACACATGTGTGGACAAAACAGTTTTTCACTACTGTTAGTTATTTAACTTGTACATTTTTCTCCTTCCACAGAGGTCTGCAAAATTGATTAAAACTTAAATACCTTTTTGTGAAGTTTTCTTCAAGACTCCACTGAAAAGGGGCACCTAGTACTGTCAGACTCTTCTGGCCAACACATGCAACAAAAATCTGTCGAACTGGGACATTAGTATGATCATCTTTCCCATAGGGATGTTCTGGAAAAACTCTCCATCCCTCGCTACATCATGGGGTGGCCTAGGCTGAGACTTGCACAAGGACAGGTGAACAATAGCTGAGCCTGGGATGTTGGGACCCTCTTTTTGTGCAAGGTCTGGGGAACCAGTTTCTTTTGAGGCCTCTTGCTGGACCTGGCACTGGCATCCAAATGTATTCCTTAAGAGTGTGGCCCCACAACAGCAAGGCCCAGCAGAAAGCATGTCCAGTGTTAGGGTCATCACTGCAGACTAAACTGATATCCCTCAGTCAAGCTTTAAAATCATGCTCAACTCAAAAGGAACAGATTCCCCAAATCAAATGAGACTTTAAAAACTGCACTATGCAATGTACAGTAAAATCCCCATTATCTGTGACTCAAGCAACCAGCATTTGATTGGCGAGCCAATTAAAAATCACAAAGCAGAGCCACTCCTACTCAATGCGGAACAGCCTGCATTTCAGCATTGAGTAGAAGTGGCTCCGCTATAGCCAATCAAAAATGCCAAGGTGGAGCAGCAGGCTGTTCGGCTTTGCCATTTTTTATTGGCTCATATCAGCATACGAGCCAATCAAAAATCTCAAAGCACATCTCAAGCAACCAGAACACACTTAACTGGCATCTACCAATCCCCAGAGGTGCCCGTTGAGAGACTTTACTGTAGAAACTGTTTCTGAAACAATGTAGCAACTGTTTCATGTTTATCTACAGGCACTTGCATCTTTAACCAGTGGATGCAGTATGTGAGAATAGTTGTACAATGCTACTGGAGGCACAGCTCTTACATGATGCCACAAAAAAGCAGGGTGTCAGTAGCACAACACTACACTAAAGATGCATAGCTCAGACCAAACAGATAACTTCATACATAGAGGTTCTTAAGCGCAGCCTATACAAACCACAAAGGCCTCCTAAAAGTAACCCAAGAAACCAGCATCCTTGGCAACCTTAAAAATACAGGCAGCACCAGCCATGAAAAATACATCCACTCACAATGACTTGGATAAGAAGCCAATACAGCAAACTTCTACACAATCAAATATCCTAGTGATAGACTCCATAGTAAGATACTGATGTACCACTTATGCTGTGCAAGAAGAGGGTCATGGTCAGTTGCCTATCAGGAGCAAGGGATTTACCACATCATGCACACACTCAAGTTTCTATACCACAAGTACACAAACAAACAATGCATGTGGATGAAAAATGACTGGAGACATACCTCAATGTATAGAGGCATGATTGAGCATTGTGCGTCAGAGGCTGGTACGAACTTGCGCTTGAACAGCATTCAATCATTACCAGAGGTGGACACCACAAAACAAAAGACTGTTAAAAAAAAAAAAAAGTTGCATTCTTACCATAGCATTCCATCTGTGTTGTCCAACTTGATTCCATTAACATGAGGGACAGAGTCCCCAGCTACCATAATCCAGGGTGGCCATTAAGGAAAGCTATTCCTGGGTACAGCAGAATCAAAAGCACTTTTACTCCTGGACACAAAACACAATTTGTAATGAGTGACAAAAGTACGTGGGTTTGACTGAGTAGCATCAGCACACATGTCCTCAATAGAAACTCTTGACCAAAAGGCTTGAGATGCGGCCATGGACTGTGTAGAATGTGCTCTTAGAGCTGGTAAGGGAATACCTTTAGAAGAGTAAAGAAACTTAACACAATCTTTCAACCATCTGGCCAAGTAAACTTTGGTCACTGCCTTACCGCTAGTGTTCGGAAAAAACAAAATTGATAACACTTCCTGAAGGATTTAGTTCTATGGATATTAAATGAAGTTGTCAATGCACAAACATGTGTAAAGTGTACTCCTCTTTGTTCTGATATTGAGGAAAGAAAACAGGAAGATTAAATGCCTGGTTAATGTTAGTCTCTTTAGCCACCTTAGATTAAAAAAAAAAAAAAAAAATTACTTGTACGCAAGTTAACTCTGTTTCATGAGAAATAGAGTATAGACATTTTCCAGAATTGGCCTGCAGGTCAGATATTCTCCTGGCCAAGGTAATCGGTACTAGGAAAAGTTTTCCAGGAAAGGAATTGGAGATCTAGAGTAGCTGAAGGTTCAAAATGGGGGATGACCAAGGCTTGCAAAATCATAGTAAGATCCCAAGGAGGCAGAGTAGCTGACTAGAGGCCGTAGCAGAAAGGTGCCCCTAAGAAAAGCCTTGCATAACTTTGAAGAGGCTAAAGATGTGGAGTCAAAATCAAAGTGGAAGTTAAAAATGGCAGCAAGCTGTGCCTTGACTGTAGAATGACTAGCACCTTCCTTGAAAACGGAAGCCAGTAAGTCTAGAACTTCTGAAATTGGTGCTGTAAAAGAATCCATCTGATTCTGTTCTGCCCAAAGGGAGAATCTTTTCCACTTTCGTAAATTTTGCAGGTGGAAGGCCTATGTGATGAAATCAAACTTTCTCAGACAGGAGAAGACAGGCTGGGAGATCTAGCCATCATTGTAGTGGAGAAACCATGCAGTTAATTTCAGGTACTGAATGCTGGTATGTGGATGCCCTGATAGATGAGAAAATAGATGCGAACTCTGATCCAACTTCATCAGGGAGGCAAACCAGATGATATCAAAGAAAGGTGAACCACGTTTGTCGAGGCCAAAAAGGAGCAAGGAGGGTCACTGTTTTGCAAATTGAGAGCTTTCTGCAGGAACTTGGAATCAAGGGAAGAAGGGGAAAGGCATATAGTAGACCAGAGTACCAAGTATGAATGAGAGCATCCTTGGAGGATGGTCCCTGAGGAGGGATCAAGGCAAAATGCTTGCTGCATTAGTTAAGGACGACAAGGAGGTCGCAGCAAGGACAGCCCCATTTCTGGAATATTGCATCTGCCATGGACTGACAGGGAACACTCATGCAGCATCAGCAGTATTCTGCTGTCAGCTAGGATGCTGTATTCCCCCAGAATGTACATTGCTATGAGAAAGAAATTGAAGAAATCACCAACTGCAAACCCTCATCGCTTCTTGACAAAGGGGTAAAATCTGGTTCATCCCAGTTTGTTGAGGTACCAAACCACTGACATGGTCTGTTTGGACAGCAATAGTCCCTGGAGGAAGAAAGCCATCTAGTTCTTGCAATGCTAGAACTACCACTCATATTGAGAACACTGTGAGGAGTTTGGGATAAACATGGCTGTTGGGGAGGGGAGAAGGAAATGTTTTCCCTTTGTAATCTCCAAGGACTGCAGCCACTTAAGGAGAGAATCCCTGAACACATGAGATAGGTTTTATGACAGAGTTCAAGGGGTTTCCGAGAAGAGACCACTGTACTGCTAGGGTCCACTGAAGAATACAGATGTGAAAGTGTGTCATTGGGTGAAGCTTTATGACTGCTGCCATGGAGCCCAAAGCTCACAGAATCAGAGCCTGGGGTTTAGGAACAATCTAGATCTTGTGACGTGGAATTGCAAATTATCACCCTGTCTGATGTAAGAAAAAAAAAGAGCAACCGTTGTGTCTAGACGTGCTCCTATAATGTTTTATTTAAACTGGATCCAGAAGAGACTGTCAATTTATAGCTATGCTCAGAGTGGAAGCTAGGCTGAGAAAGTAATCCCTGGCCTGAACAGTAGATGCCTGGCTGGCGCAGTGAGAAGCTAGTCATCCAGATATGGGAATATCGGATAGCCTTGCAGACGGAGATGAGCTGCAACTACCACTAGACATTTGGTGAACACACTGGGGGCTGTGGTGAGGCCAAATGGAAGCAGCCAACACTGGCAGTGACTGGTTCCCAGCCTGAAAAGTACTAAAGACCTTGAGTGCCTGTCCATTTTGATATGGTAATATACATCCTTGAGGTCTACAGAGTGCATCCAATCGCCCATCTTCAGGAGAGTTAAGATTGACTGAATCGTGACCATCCTGAACTATGCATGTTTCACCGGCTTATTCAGGTAGGCGAGATCCAAGATAAGATGCAGGTCCCCCCGTCTTTTTGGGAACTAAAAGAATCGGGATTAAACGCCCGATCCAACTCGATTCGGGGAACCTCTCTGAGGACTCTTGTAGTAAATTCTTATTTCTTGGGAGGCATCCTCCCCTCTGGCTGGAACATCAGTGAGGAGAAATTTTT
This sequence comes from Protopterus annectens, assembly GCF_019279795.1. Lineage (NCBI taxonomy): Eukaryota > Metazoa > Chordata > Ceratodontiformes > Protopteridae > Protopterus > Protopterus annectens. Next base: position 514,599,220 of record NC_056734.1, on the reverse strand, counting down.
GTTTGGGAAAGTCGAAAAAGGGAATGCACTATCTCCTGGATATGATCCTTAGGCACCCATTTGTCATGTGTGAACCTCTCAGGCTTACAAGTGTAAGGAAAAATGTCCCCCGACTGCTTGCAGAGAGCAGCAGTCAGGCAACTGTTCAGGATCACTGGAAAGGCTAGTCTGGGACAGGTTCCCACGACCTTTGATTTTGAAGACCCCTCGGCAGTGTGGGCAGAGTCTGCTGTTCTGACTATTTCCCTCTGCCTTGGGGGGAAGTTTCCCAGAGTGTCCTGGAAAGGACCATCTGACTTCCAAAACTACTTTTGTTTTACTACCACACTGGTTCCTAAAGAAGGTCTGCTGTGGAGTAGAAACACTCACCCCAACAGCATACAGGGTCTTAACATCTTACTCTGGATCAAGGTGTCATGTATCATGGGCCCAAACAAGGTGTAGCCATCAAAGTGGGCATTAATGAAGACTGCAAAAAGGCTCTGAAAAATTGCACGGCCTCATCCAGGAATGGCGCCTAATGAAAATGCTGGAACTGGCCACCCCTGAAGTAGAGAAAAGCCTCACTGACAAATCAGCTAGGGAATTTAGGGTCCCCAACCCAGAGAAAACAGACTCCCGCTCTATTAGGTACAGACCCCAGGAGCGAGTTAGAAAGTTCCTTAAGTCCCTTTGCAGCCAGGTAAAATGAGACAAGTAGTTCAACACCTGAACAGCAAAGATAGACTAGGTGTAGACCATCTTAGCAAACCTGTCCAGAGGATTTTTTCTGAGCGAGCTCATTGGTGGCTGTCACCACAACCAAGGCATCTACTGGAATTCCCTTGGTCCAAAACGGTTTGTCGGCTGGGGTGCTTAAAATTTTATCTACACGATTAGGGATTGGTTCTACTGTATCGGATTCCTTCCAAGCAGACACCAGCTGGATCAGCAGGTCGGCTGGTGGGAACACGCAAGTAGTAGATGGGCTGGCCCTGAAAGCCTCCCACAGTACATACTCCTATGGGGAAGGGGGTTGGGGTGACCATCCACCCTTCTGGACAAGGATTTTAAGGAGGACTCCAAAGGGCACCTTCACCTTCCTCGAAATCCATATCTCTGGTGAGGGATTCTGTAGGGGAATCCACATGCCTCTTTATACATGGTCTCCTTCAAGGGACCTGTTATTGGGGATGCTCTGGAGAGTTGTTGGAAGAAGCTTGGGGATCCACTGAGGGAATGGTGTGGAAGCTTTCTGGGACTGGCTGTCCATGAGGAAGCTCAGAGTAGGGTGGGGGTGGGGGGTTCTGTTGAAGTGCTGAGGGATTCCTAGGAAAGCAGATGGGCCTCTTCACAACCTTAAATGCATAAGAACTCCAAACTACCTGACACTGTCTCACCAGGGCCAAAGCCATGGAGGCAGACACCTCCCGAAGAGAAGAGGCCTCCTGCTCAGAGGAGGGAGTCAGAGCAGAATTGTCAAAGAGACTCCTCCAAAACATTTGGAGTCAAAGTCAATCTACTGGAACAGACCAAAATGCTACAACTCAGACATGCTCAGAACTGAAACAGCCAGAGTACAGCAGGTCAGGAAGAAATGGAGATGGAGCTACAGGCTGGAACAGGGACAGCCTCAAAAATCCGGAAGCTGACATGGTGGAGAAGACCCATCTGGGACTATCAACAGAAACGGCTCCATGAGCTTACAGACATCCCAAAAGGACAAGCTTCAGGAAGACCTAGACAAAGCTGGAGGGATCGCTGTAGGGAATGGGATGGAGACCTCCTGGAAGGCACCAGCAGAGAAGACCCTGGCACTGACAATTGGAGAAGATGCAAAGGGAACGCCATGGAGGAAGAATGATGTGGGGAACGAGTACAGGTAAGGGAGCTCTGAGCCGACATTTTCCCCAAGGAGGTCCGCAGGGGAGATGGCCTCCTGGACTACCATGAATCCTTGGGCTTTAGATGGGGTTGAGCCCCCAAGGTGGAAGGATATAGCAAGCCCTTTAAAACGAGTTTGCTTCACCTATCAGCCAGAACCCCAGGGGTGAAAAGCCCTGCATATGTCACAAGAGGCATTCAGGAGGAAGACCCAAAATAGACGCACTCCCCATGGGTATCAGATAAGGGAACCTCATGCCCACAAGCAGCACACATTTTAAGCCAAATGACTTGTACATAGCCAACCAGCAATATATATATATATATACACACACGCACACACACACACACACACACATATATATCTATATATATATATATATATATATATATATATATATATATATATATATATATATATACACACAAACACACACACATAAACACACACACAT